>NC_089586.1:1575387-1694771 GCF_019320115.1 Miscanthus floridulus
GCCCCGGGCTCTTCGATGATATCCTTAAGAAACCCTGCCCTTACCACCAGGGCCCGGTGAAACACACCCTCAAAGAGTGCACCATGCTTCGGCGTTACTACACCAAGCTCGGACTCCCCAGCGACGATGCCCAGATGAGGGCGCCGGCGATAGGGACAACAACAAGGATGACGGGTTTCCCGAGGTGCACAATGCCTTCATGATCTTTGGTGGGCCCTTAGCGTGCCTCATGGCACGCCAGCAAAAGAGGGAGCGCCAGGAGGTCTTCTCAATGAAGGCGGCCGCTCCCCGGTACCTCGACTGGTCTTAGGAGGTGATCACCTTTGATCAGGATGACCACCCTGATTATGTCCCGAACCCAGGGCAGTACCCGCTCATTGTCGACCCCATCATCGGTAACACCTGGCTTACCAAGGTGTTGATGGACGAAGGCAGCGGCATCAACATCCTCTATGCCAACACCCTAGAGCTCCTAGAGCTCGACCAGTCATAGCTTCGGGGTGATGCCGCACCTTTCCATGGCATCGTGCTGGGGAAACACACGCGACCCCTCGGGCGCATCGACTTGCCCGTCTACTTTGGTACTCCCTCTAACTACCGCAAGGAGGTCCTCACCTTCGAGGTGGTTGGGTTCAAGGGAACCTACCACGCCATCCTGGGGCAGCCGTGCTACGCCAAGTTCATGGTGGTCCCCAACTACACCTACCTCAAGCTCAAGATGTTAGGCCCCAATGGCATCATCACTATTGAGTCCACGTATGAGCATGCATACGACTGCAACGTCGAATGCATCGAGTATGCCGAGGCTCTCATGGAGGCCGAGACCCTCATCGTCAACCTCGACCGGCTCAATAGCGAGGCGCCTGACTCCAAGCGTCGCGCCAGGACTTTCGAGCCCACAGAGGTCGTCAAGCTCATCCCAGTCGACCCCACCTGCTCCAATGACCGGGCGCTGAGGATCAGCGCCACCCTCGACATCAAATAGGAAGTTGTGCTCGTCGACTTTCTTCACGCAAATGCTGATCTATTCGTGTGGAGTCCCTCGGACATGCCGAGCATACCGAGGAAGGTCACCGAGCACACCTTGGACATCCAAGCTGGCTCCAGACCAATGAAGCAGCGCCTGCACTGATTCAATGAGGAAAAGCGCAGGGCCATCAGCGAGGATGTGTAGAAGCTTTTGGTGGCCAGATTCATCAAGGAAGTGTCCCATCCGAAGTGGTTAGCTAATCCTGTATTAGTTAAGAAGAAAAATGGGAAGTGGAGGATGTGTGTAGACTACACTGGTTTGAATAAAGCATGCCCAAAGGTCCCTTTCCCATTACCTCGAATCGACCAAATCGTTGACTCCACCATAGGATGTGAAACCCTATCCTTCCTTGATGCGTATTCCGATTACCATCAAATCAAGATGAAAGAGTCCGACCAGCTCGTGACTTCTTTCATCACCCCATTCGGCATGTACTACTATGTGACTATGTTGTTCAGCCTCAAAAACACAGGGGCCACATACCAGTGGTGCATGACCCAGGTCTTTAGCGAGCACATCGGGCGAATCATCGAGGCCTACATGGACGACATCGTGGTCAAGTCTAGGAAGGCCAGTGATCTCATCAATGACTTGGAGATAGCCTTCAAAAGCCTCAAAGAGAAGGGCATCAAGCTCAACCCTGAGAAGTGTGTCTTCGGGGTCCCCCGAGGCATGCTCTTAGGATTTATAGTCTCAGAACATGGCATCGAGGCTAACCCGGAGAAAGTCTCGGTCGTGACCAACATGGGGCCAATCTGAGACCTTAAGGGAGTATAGAGGGTTATGGGATGCCTTGTGGCCCTGAGCCGCTTCATCTCGTGCCTTGGCGAAAAAGGCTTGTCTCTATACCGCCTCTTGAAAAAATCCAAACGCTTTTCATGAACCCTCGAGGCCGAAGAAGCCCTCACCAAGCTCAAGGTATTGCTCACCAATCCTCCTGTCCTGGTACCACCGGCCAAGGGCGAGGCCCTCTTACTCTACATCACCGCAACGACCCAAGTGGTCAGCACGGCCGTGGTGGTCGAGAGGCAGGAAGAAGGGCATGCTCTACCCATCCAACGACCTGTTTACTTTATCAGTGAAGTGCTCTCCGAGACCAAGACGTGCTACTCCCACATCCAGAAACTTATCTACACCGTAGTCTTGGCTCGACGCAAGCTGCATCACTACTTCGAGTCCCACCCGGTGACCATGGGGTCGTCTTTCCCTCTAGGAGAGATAATCCATAACCGAGAGGCCTCGAGTAGGGTAGTCAAGTGGGTCGTCGAACTCATGAGGGAAGCCCTGTCTTTTGCACCTCGGAAAGCAATTAAATCTCAGGTCTTGGACGATTTTGTGGTTGAGTGGACTGACACCCAACTGCCACCTGCTCAAGTCCAGGCGAAATGCTAGACCATGTACTTTGACGGGTCCCTGATGAAGACTAGGGTAGGCATGGGTCTACTCTTCATCTCACCCCTTGGAGTGCATATGCGCTACATGATTCGGCTCCACTTTGCCACCTCCAACAATGTAGCCGAGTACAAAGCCCTCGTCAACGGCTTGTAGATCGCCATCGAACTTGGAGTATAGCGTCTCGATGTACAAGGTGATTCGTAGCTCGTCGTCGATCAAGTGATGAAGGAATCGAACTGCCATGACCCCAAAATGGAGGCGTATTGCAAGTTGGTGCGTCGCCTAGAAGACAAGTTCGACGGTCTCGAACTCAACCACATCGCGTGAAAATTTAACGAGGCCACGGATGAACTGGCAAAGATGGCGTCGGCACAGGCCTTGGTCCCCCCGAACATCTTCGCTAGAGACCTCCACAAACCTTCCGTCGACTACGCCTCGGCGGTGGAAGAGGGCCTATCAGTCGAGCCCAACGTAGGGCCTGAGGCCTCCTCTGTCATCGAGACCCCATCGGCCGAGCCTGAGGTCATGGAAGTCAACGCGGAGCCTCTCGAGGCCAACTAGGGCATGGACTGGCGAGTCTTGTTCCTTGATTGCCTCGTTCGAGGAGAGCTTCCCATAGACAGGACCAAAGCCCGATGGCTTGCGTGATGAGCCAAAACCTACATCATCAGCAATAGCGAGTTGTACAGGCGAAGCCCATCTGGCGTCCTCCAATGATGCATCACCACCGAGGCAGGCCAAGCCCTACTTTGGGACTTGCACACGGGAGCCTGCGGGCACCATGCCATGCCTTGGGCACTTGTTGGAAACGCCTTCCGCCAAGGGTTCTACTGGCCAACAGCGGTTGCTAACGCCACCAAGCTCGTACGCTCCTACGAGGGATGCCAGTACTATGCACGGCAGATGCACCTCTCGGCCCAAGCCCTCCAAACCATCCCCATTACATGGCCATTCACCGTATGGGGGCTCGACATGGTTGGGCCTCTATAGAAGGCCCCCCGGGGCTATACCCATTTGCTGGTAGCGATCAATAAGTTCTCCAAGTGGATCGAGGCTCACCCGATCAATCAAATCAAATCCAAGCAAGCAGTGCTATTCTTCACTGACATCATCCATAGGTTCAGGGTTCCAAACACCATCATCACTGACAATGGGACACAATTCACCGGCCACAAGTTCCTAACGTTCTGCGATGACCACCACATCCATGTGGACTGGTCAGCCGTAGGACACCCTAGGACAAATGGCCAAGTAGAACGTGCCAATGCCATGATCCTACAGGGCCTCAAGCTGAGAATATACAACCGGTTGAAGAAATTTGGTAAGAAATGGCTTGCCGAACTCCCATCGGTCAT
Source organism: Miscanthus floridulus (assembly GCF_019320115.1). Classification (NCBI taxonomy): domain Eukaryota; kingdom Viridiplantae; phylum Streptophyta; class Magnoliopsida; order Poales; family Poaceae; genus Miscanthus; species Miscanthus floridulus. The sequence continues at coordinate 1,579,168 of NC_089586.1, forward strand.
CTAGAGCCTGAGGAACACCCTGAGCCGAGCCACGGGGTTCACACTGTTCTTCCTGGTCTATGGAGCCAAGGCCATCCTCCCCATTGACTTGGAGTACGGTTCCCCGAGGCTACAGGCCTACAACAAGCAAAGCAACCGCACTACCCGTGAAGATGCCCTCGACCAACTGGAGGAAGCCCGAGACATTGCGCTGCTACATTCGGCCAAGTACCAGCAAGCCCTACGACGCTATCAAGCCCGACGCATTCAAAGCCGAGACCTAAAGGTGGGCGACCTGGTGCTAAGACTGAGGCAGAGCAACAAGGGCCGCCACAAGCTGACCTTGCCATGGGAAGGGCCATACATCGTCGCCCAAGTGCTAAAGCCTGGGACTACAAGCTAGCCAACGAGAAGGGCGAAATCCTCACCAATGCTTGGAACATAGAACAACTGCGTCGCTTCTACCCTTAAATTTCCAAGCATTGTATACTTTATTTCTCAAAATACAATAAAGAAACATTCTTTAGTTGTTCTAATCTTTCGAGAAACCCCACGAGCACATTGTGGGGCTCAGTGTTATGATAACACCATAAGGGAGACTCGGCTCTGCCTCTACAGAGGTGCCCACTACAGGGCTCAAACAAGACACGACTCTGCCTCTGCAGAATCGAGCCTCTCTCGGGGGCTAGAGGGAGGGACTCCCCCCCTAAAGTCCCAGTCACCATTTTTAATCGTTTTTCAAAAAAAATTCTACGCCAAACTCTCTAGTGTGCTCTGACAAATCAATTGTAAAAAACCTAAGGACCAAAAGTCTATCTCAAGGCCAAAAGGCCGGCTAAGTCACGAGACGGCCTACACCTCCGGGCTACGGGACTCCCTCACCACCTTTTGCCCAAGGGGCAGCTTAGGCTCCGAGGAAGTTTTTTGCAAGAGATATGTTCAGAGACGAGATAGAGGGCAGAGGCTTGGAAATATGATAAAAAACGATCAAGAAGCGTAGACGCATAAGTACTTTAGAAAAGGCCTCGATGGCCACAAGCGTTACGATACAATAATAATCCTAATTTATTTACATGGCCTCTTTGGCCTTGGTCAAGGCTCAGGGTCTCCAGCGTCGGCGGACGGCGTCGGAGGAATCACCTCCTCTTCGAATAGCTTGGCCAGCGCCGTGCCGGGGCCCTCAACCGCCTCCATCAGCTTCATGACCTCCTCATCGGCCTCCTCATCATCCTCAGCTAAGACGTAGCCATCGCTGATGGCCTCGAGGTCGATGCCGGTGTAGTGCGAGGAGACGATGGCTAGAGCGCGCTTGACGCCCGTGTGCAACGCCCCCCGGAGTCACTCGCGCACTTGGCCGCTCAACGCGGTCAAGCGGCTCCTAAGGGAGCTGCCCGACTCGACCCCCTCAACCTCTAGGGCCTCACAGACGATACGGGCGGTGCTCTGCAGCGTGTTGTGCTCCCCGATCTTGGCCTCGAGCACCGCCTGCACTATAACAGAGGCCTCAGCTGACTGGGAGACCTCTTTCTCTAACCCTGCACCAAAACAAGCAGGATAGGGTTAAGCGCAAAAGAAAATAAGCCAAATAGGGGCAAAGGCCTACGGGACTCACCCTTGGCTTTCTCTTTCCAGCGCTGGACCTCGACCCGAGAGGCCTCGGCTTTCTTTTTCCAGCACTGGACCTCGACCCGAGAGGCCTCGGCCGCCCTAGAAGCCTCCTTCTCCAGCTCTGCATCACATCGAGGAGTTACGGGTCGAACGTAAGAAAAACAAATAAAACAAGGGGAACAGGACTCACCCTCGACCTTTCCCTTCTAGACTAAAGCCTTGGTCCGGGAGGCCTTAGCCACCTTGAGGGCCTCCGCTAGGGTGCCTTTTGTCAGCAGATGTGCGCCCTGCTCTACCCCCAGCTACCCAACGATGGCCTTGGCAGAGGCCATCGCTTCTTTAGCCTGGGACCTAAAGGTGTCCCGCTCGCCGGCCACCTAGGTTAGCTCCTCCTCTAGCTCCATGATTCATGCCGCCAAAGGGGTGGCCTGCTCCTGAGCCATGGCCGCATTGGCCTTCATATCAACACAGCAAAGGCAGAGGTCCTCCACCTTCGTGCTCTGCACCGACAGAAGCTCATTGGCATTGGCAAGCAGGTCCTTCTGATGCCGGAGTTGGTCCCAGACGTCCCTCTCCCACTGGAGGAACAATGACTTCCCGAGGGAGCGGGCCTCGAGCTCCTGGATAGGTAGAACGGATGTCAAGCGCTGCGAGAAAACTTGGGAAGAAGACGACACCGCATAAGAAAAGAAAGCACGTACCTAGGCAACCCCGGGCAGATCGTTAGCCATGACGGACAGCGCTGTCCACAGCGACCGCTCCACCAGACGGTGGTATTGCTCGAAGGTGTCCCAACGCCCCCCTCGGCCGTGTCCTCGAGGGCGAACAGAGGCTCCCCCTCAGGGTCGTCCCGACTCTGCCACAAGACATGCGGGTGATCCCACCCGTGGGGCTCGGGTTGTACCCACACGAGGGTCGAGCTTCCTTCGCCAAAGGTCGGAGCTAGCTACTCCACGGTGCTGGCCGCCTTGGCATCCACCACCTCCTTCCCCTAGGAAGTATCGTCGAAGGAGATCGAATGGAGCTCCACTTCTTGGGCGCTCTCCTGCGATGGCAGCAGTGTTGAGGCTTGCCCCGCCTCCATCTCCACTTCCTAGGCCGCTGACTTCGCCGCGCTCATGCCATCCTCCACCACCCCGGCCTTGGTGGTCCTAGGGGCTCTGGCCTTCGCCACCTTAGCCTCGGTGGTCCTGGGCGCCCCAGCCTCCGTCGCCTCAGCCTTAGAAATCTGGGGGGCCTCGGCCTCGCCCTCGGTGGCCTCGGTGACTGAGGACGCCTTGGCCCTATCAGACTCATGGGCCTTGACCTCACAGGGCGTAGGATCCTCCTCCTCCGCTTGCTTCATGGCCACCTCGGTAGCCTCTCCCTGGGTGACCGGCTCCTTCGGGTCGGCCCTCGCTGACACCGCGCCACATTGTATGACGGCTTGCGCCTCCACCACCCATTGGGCAGTGGAGCTAGTGCTCACCTTGAGCGCCTTATGTGGCACCAGGGCAGGCACTTCCACCTGATGCTTCTGGCTAAAGGCAAAACACCAACAAGGTCAGCATACGACCGAGGAACGAATGGGAGATGCTGCCAACTTTGCCAAAAAAACACTCACCTCGAATAGGGACACAACCGCTTCGGCACTGCATCCCTCCTCTGCAATGGCGGTGGCATGGCCTCCGTGTCTGCCGGTGCTGGCCAGCCCTCGCCAGGCTCTAGTGCCCCCTCGACTCTCTACGGGGGCAGTTGCGTCGCCCTCGGCGCTGCCTGCTCCACCTCCGCCATCGAGCCAACCGGGCTGACGGCGCGCTTCCCTAACGCCCGTGCCTCGGGCGTGTCGGCCTTGGCCTCGGGGCCGACGATCGCTAGCCCTGAGGCACCCTCCCCTCCTCCTCCTAGGAACATCGGGCCACTCACCGATGCCCCGAGCGCCGTCCCCCTGATGTCAGGGAGATGGTCTAGGGGACCCCGCCCCGCCCTGCTCTCATCATCATCGCTTGAAGAGTCCATCGATAGTGATGGCGATGGAGATGCCTCCACTAGGAGACCATCGTGGCTCTACTGTCGGCGGCATTTCTCTAGCCCCTCACGCTTAAGGTTCTTCCTCTTGCGCTTTGCCTCCTCGGCGTCCTTTCACTTCTTTTGCGCCTCGACATGCACCCTGTTCACCGCTCGCCACTCTGTGTCCTTGGGAACGGGTGGTGGGGAGGCTCGCACATCCCTCATCCCCTGCAGGAACGGTGAACACAAATAAGGGAACAAAAAACGGTGAGGAACGAGGAGGCCTCGGGGGCTATAGCGGCGCGTGACTTACCAGGGAGAGGTACCCCCACGATGGGCGCATCATGAATGGGGTTAGACCACCGCTCCTTAGCCGCCCCTCCACCGTCTCTCTCACCTGACATAGAATCTCCTCATCGAAGAGGGCGACGGCGGACATCCGGATGCCCTCGATTGGCTCATCCGGTGTCATGTCGAATAGGCGCCGCTGCCAAGCCATCAGCGGCAGCACCCTTCGATAGTGGAAGGCCGCCATGACCACAGCTGCCATAAGGCCATGGCTACGCAGCCTCTCCAACCCCTCTAGGAGTGGCTACGGCTTGGGCTGATCGACCACCAGGACGCCATACCTCCACTTCTTCGGCTGGCTCTCCACGACCCACCCGATGTAGGGGGAAGCCTGCCGTCATTATTGCGGAGGTAGAACCAGCTGTTGTACCAGCGATGGTTGGACGACGTGAAAGGTCCTTGTTTGGTTTTGGTAATTGAGTGACAACTTAGGTGGACTAATTGTGTTTATGTGAGATACACAGGTGATTAGTCCACAGGTACATGTGTGTGAGCAACATATGCCATGGAGGTGAAAATGGCTTGGAGATGTTGCAAAGCTCACACATGTGATGATGAAGGAGCTTATTGCACATGAGACATGACATTGAGTCATGTGATCAAGGTGGAGAAGATCAAGACAAGACTTGGCTTGATGGACCGGTTGCAAGCGTGAAGGGCAAGTCGAAGGCTTTGGAGTGATGGACCGCATGGCGGTGAAGCTTGAGCAAGACTTGGCGCCGATGGACGATGGCAATGGTGAAGAGCAAGTAGAGTCAAGATCGATGAACCAATATGATCATATGATGATATGAAGTGGATCATATCATTGTTGATCGTGTTGGTGCATGTGTTGCATCAACATTGGAGGAGATGGAATGGAATGCGCAAGGCAAAGGTATAACCTAGGGCATTTCATTTCACCGGTCATAGGTGTGTAGAGAAGTTTATGACCGGGTTTAGGATAGATGGCCGTACTATTAAGAGGGGCAAACTTGTTTGCATATCGGTCATCTAGTGCCACTCGAGTGATCTAACTTTGCATTGTCGCTAGGATCGAGTGGCGTGGCAAGTTGAGTGGCTAACATCCTTGGGAAATGATTGTGAAAAGCTAACACACATACACATGGTGGTGTACACTTGGTGGTGTTGGCACATTTACAAAGGAGGTGGTGTTTGCAGGGGTGAGATGGGTTTTGGGTCCCTTTCAGGAAAATGGAATGCCTATTTTCTATTGCGCCGGATGCAAGTTCTTGGTGGTTAGCACATTGGAGCAAGGGTGAAGAAGTTAGAAGTAAAAACGAGTTGGTCGCGAAGATGCCGGCGTCGGTCAACTGACCGGACGCTGGATCTGAATGCACCGGATGCTAGAAGGCTGCGTCCGGTCAGGCTGACGTACGGTGACGCAGTAGCTGGAGAGTGACCGGACGCTGGCTGCGTCCGATCGCGTTCGACCGGACGCGTCCGGTCATGCTCGGGAGCTTACTGGAAACGATCGGACGCTGAGGGTCCAGCGTCCGGTCAGTTGAGTGCTGCTGTGTTCGGTCAGGTCAAGTAACCATTGGAACCAGGACACGTGGTCATCTGTGGGCGACCGGACACTGAGGTCCAGCGTCCGGTCAACACGACCGGAGCGTCCGGTCGGCCCGACCGTTGCCCAGTGAAGGGGTAATGGCTAGTTTAGCCCCTGGGGCTATAAATAGAAGTGGCCCTCGGCCATGGCTGGTGTGGAGCACCTTGGGGGACTTTGTGTCCATGCTTGAGAGTGCTTAGGAGCCCTCCCATCACACACATACTTGATAGTGATCATTCGATTGTGTGAGTGAGCGATTCTAGTGCGATTGCATCGTGAGGTTGCATCGAGTGGCACTAGGTGATTGAGTTGCAAGCCGGTGGTGCTTGTTACTCTTGGAGGTTGCCACCTCCTAGATGGCTTGGTGGTGGTCTCCGTCGAAGCCCGCAAGAAGCTTGTGCAGCGCTCTGGAGAAGTGCTTGTGAGGGGTACTTGTGCTCGCCCCGCGGGAGTTGCGAAGAGCAACTCTAGTAAAGCGTGTCATTGAGCTACCCTCACTCAAGGGGTAGGTTCTTGCAGCGCCCGACGTGCGGGCTTAGCGGGTGATGCTAATTAGCCGCCGAACCACCAAGTGAGCGGTCGACACAACGGGGACTAGCGTGTTGGCAAACACGTGAACCTCGGGAGAAAAAATCATCGTGTCAACCTTGTTCTTCCCGTTGGTTTGCATCCCCATTACACAAGCTTGCAATTACTTTTATACATATTAAGCTTGTGTAGTTGCTCTTGTAATTAGATAGCTTGTGTAGCTTGCTAATTACCTTCTTGCTTGTATAGCATAGAAGTAGCTCCCTTGTGTGGCTAATTTGGTTTTAGTAACCTTGTTAGTCACATTGCTTAGTTTGTGTAACTAAGTATTTGCGCTCTCTAATTAGGCATTGGTTGCCTTGTTATTGAGCATTGCTAATGAGCTTAGTTAGCTTTGTGCTTTTGCTTACTAGCATGTGTAGGAGCTCCCTTGTCACTTAAAGTACTAGTGGCCTAGGTTTGTGTAATCTTGCTCCTAGAATTGTTTAGGAGAGCTCTAGCTAGCCCGGCACCTTTGTTGCATAATTGTTATCTTTGTAAGGTGCTAGTGAACATATATAGTGGGGTGTAGTCTTGGCTAGACCGTTAGTTTAAATTCCGTATTTGTATCGGTTAGCCGACGCGATTAAGTTTTAGAAAAGACTATTCACCCCCCCTCTAGTCGCCATCTCGACCCTTCACGACACGAGCTAGGCCAGGATGTAGAGGTGCTGCCGGTCTTGGCGCACTTGGACAGTGCAGCTGCCGGCCCTCATCGCCTTCCACGTGCCCGCCATGCCCATCGGTTTGGTGGTGAACCCCGTCCGAAAGAGGTGGAGCCACAGCTCCCAGTGGGGGGGCAATGCCCAGGTACCCCTCGCAGATGGTGACAAAGATGGCTGCCTGCGTGATGGAGTTGGGGTTGAAGTTGTGGAGCTCCACGCTATAGTAATACGGGAGCGCCCGCATGAACCGATCCACCGGCAGGCTGAGACCGTGCTCGTGGAAGGACACGAAACTCATGATGTAACCATCGTGTGGCCTCAGCTCTGGCTTGCCTCTCGGAGCAATCCACTCTTGTCTGTTGGGGTCGGTAACCGGGTGGAGGAGGCCATCGTCGACAAGCGACTGCAGCATCTCCATAGACACGTCGAACGAACCCCAAGGGTCCGCCTAAATGATAGTGGTGCCACTAGCCATGAGTACGGTGGAGAATGCGGCTACAGTGGTAAGGTGAGCTCTCTCTCTCTCCCCCCCTTCTCCCTTCTCCTCCCCGGTGCTCTCTATTCTTAGCAACGGTTCGAGGGCAGAAAAAGCGAATGCGGGCAAGGTAAGGAAGAGAGGGGTGAGGCTCGTCATGTATTTATGCAGGAAGGTGGCGAAATGGATGGGCGATGAAACCAGAGAAATTTCCCTCAGATCTGGCGCAGTTAATCTGGATCCGATTAAACCGCCCACGTGTCCACCTTCTCCTCATTAATCATGTGCACGGTAACATCCCATCCGCAGACCGCAGCGATGACAGGCGCCGTTCCATCTCCCCGAAAAACCACCTCAAAAGGCGCACCTGCCATTGTCAACCGATGGGAGGGGAATATCCCCCACCCGATTCCTTTTAGACGAAGGAACTGGGCACCGAGCCCGTTACGGTCTAGGGGTTCGAAGGCTGGGCCCCCAAGAGTTTTGATAGCCACCCCAGGACAAACAGAGTCAGGGATGACTATGGGTGAGCCCATACATGGCCAAGGCCCAAGCAAGCGATCGCTTGGGATGCCCTAAGTCGTGTCCGAGATCGGTAGGGAGGTCTCTGAATGGGATCCCACCGTAGGGAGGCACTAAGCCCCTAGGGACAATCGAACGGCCCTAGGACCCACTAGAGAAACCCTCTGGTTCTTTTGGAGCGTGTCTCTGGACCACTAGCCGACCCCGATCGAATGGGGCACGAGCCTCTACTCAGACTTACCCGATAATAGCTCACTGGAAGTGTCACCGCTCACGCCCACCAAGGGTAGCCTAGCATATTCCACCCTCCTTTTGAATGAAAAGGATGCGTGAGGGTCACACAAAAAAGCCAGGGAAACTCCTGATCGCCCTCTCGCTCTGTGCAGAGGCTCGGGGCTATTCCTGTAACCAAGCCGAGACCCAGCGACTCAAACTCGCACTCGAGGGCTCGGCAAACAACCCCTCCTTCCAAATGAAAAGGATGCGCGAGGGTCATACAAAAAAGACAGGGAAACCTCTGATCGCCCTCTCGCTCTGTGCAGAGGCTCGGGGGCTCTTCCTGCAACCAAGCCGAGACCCAATGACTCAAACTCGCACTCGAGGGCTCGGCAAATAACCCCTCCTTCTGAACGAAAAGGATGCACGAGGGTCATACAAAAAAGATAGGGGAACCCCTGATCGCCCTCTTGCTCCATGCAGAGGCTCGGGGGCTGTAAGGAAAATGGACCCTAGGCCCATTTACTTTGGATTTTGGTGTTTCATGACCAACACAACCAAATTGGACTAATGAATTTGCAAGTGTCTGTTTTGTAGTTCAATAGGGTGCAAGACGTAACTTGGGCGAAGGCGACATGATGATCTGATGATCAACACCTCAAGCAAGACCTTAGGAGCACAAGAGAAGACCCAAGAAGATCAAAGCAAAGTCCAAGCATGAAGATTGGAACCAAGCCATACGCAAGATCACGAAGAAATGAGCTCACTTTGGTGACCGAACGCTGGATAAGCGATCAAACGCTGTGACCGGACGCTGGGCAAGTGGCTCAGTAGACAGGCAACCGGACACTGGCGGCAACCGACCGGACGTAGGGAAGCAGTGTCTGATCGAGTATAGAGAGGTTCTAGAATGGCAAATCTGCGACCGGACGCGTCTGGTGGCAGGCGACCAGACGCTGGCCAGCATTCGATCAGTATATTGCCGGCTCAACGGTCGGGATGACCGAACGCATCTGGTCAGGATGATTTAGCGTCTGGTCAGTAGCAATTTTGTGGGAGTTCGACCCCACCGGCTACTTTCTCAGTGGGGCTTATAAATACAACCCCCAACCAGCCATTTGATAGAGTGAAGCTGAGGAAACATACTAAGGGTGTTGATACACCATTTTAGTGATCTCCATATGCATAGTGCTTAGTGATTTATTAGGTGATTAGCATAAGTGCTTTGCGAAGTGCTTAGGTTGATTAGACCACCGCTTATGTGCTTGCTCTAGGTGTTTGCCTAGTGTTTAGTGAGGTTTACATACCTCTTACCACCCCGTGCTTGCGAGTACAAGTGTTGTACATCAGAGGGGCTTGAAGTCTTGTGAGATCACACCAACCGCGTTTGTGGTATGGCCGTCACCATATACCTGAGGGAACAAGGCCCGCGGCATTTCGGCCGGAAGCTTGATAGTGAAGGCAGCGGGGAGCATCCGGGAGAGGCTTGCCGAGAGGCATATTGGAGACCCACTTATGCGTGGGGAAGGCCTGAGGCTATCCACGGAGTTACTCGACTGGAAGCTTAGCCCTTGCGAGGGATTCCTTGCGAGGGGCTCCAATGAGGACTAGGAGGAAGCTTGTGCGCTTCTCGATACCTCGGTAAAAATACCAGAGTCGTCGATGGGAGTTTGCATATCTCTACCTTGCTCTTTAGCTTCCGCATTTACATTGATTACTTTACTACATTTGCGGTAGAGATAGCAACACACTAGCAAAACCATAGTTGCACATCTAGATAGCTTATCTATTGCATAGGTTTTGCTAAGGTTAGAAAAAGAGGCCATAGTTTAGAGTTAGAATTTTTAAGTTGCCTAATTCACCCCCCTTCTTAGGCATCACGGTCCCTTCAATTGGTATCAGAGCCGGTTGGCTCATTTTTGGACCCTTGGCTTAACCGCTATTGAGCCGACATGATTGTAGAGTGGTTGGGATGGATACCGCTAGGCCTCCACAATTTGATGACACTAACTTTCTCTACTATAAGGCTAGAATGGCTTGCCACCTTGAGGCGGTTGATTTAGGTGTATGGAGAGTCACTCGTGATGGGATGAAACCCATTACGAATCCCGAAAACCCCACAAAGAGTGACAAAAAAATGCATTTTAATGCTAGAGCTAAGAATTGCTTGTTTAAATCATTTAGCATGGATGTGTGTTAACCAAGTGTTCACCTTAAATACGGCACATGAGATTTGGTTAAAACTCCAAGAGCTCCATGACGGCACAAGTAATGTCCGTGAGCAAAAACATTGTCTAGCTAAGCAAAATTATGATTCCTTTGATATGAATGATGATAAGCTTGTTCATGATATGTATTCTTGATTGAATCTAATTATCAATGAGCTCCATTCAATAGGATTATTAAAGCTAGATGATGCAGACATCGTGAGGAAGATCATCTCCATTCTACCACAAAAGAAATATGCAAGCATCATCACCATCCTTCACAACATGGAGAACTTGAGTACCATGACCTTGGGCATTGTCATTAGCAAGCTAGTGGCATTTGAAATGTCACATAAGATGGGTCAAGGAGAAGCATCTTCATCAAGCAAAGGCAAAGCTCTTGCTTGTAGCGAGAAGAAAAAGATGAAGGGCAAGAAAGTTGAGTCAAGCTCAAGCTCCTCAAGTGAAGAAGAAGAAGATGAGGATGATGATGATGATGAACAAGAATCAAGTGATGATTATCAATCTTCCTCCTCCACCTCCGACCATGATGAAGAATCAATCAAACTTATCAAAAAGGTGGAGAAGATGATCGTAAGGCTCAATGTCAAGGGTGTGCCCATCCAAATTCAAGACCCTCGTTTTCACTAATCAAAGAAAAGAGCAAAGAAAGAAAGGATGCTATGGATGCGGCGAGTTGGGGCACTTTGTGGAAACTTGTCCAAACAAGCCCACACCCAAGACAAAAAAGAAGGCTTGCAAGAACCAAGCCCTCACATCAATAAGATCATGGGATGATTCTTCAAGTGAAGAAGAACCCCATCACAAGAGGCGAGGCCGCAAGCACTCATCATCAAGCTCTTCTCGTGTGTGCCTTATGGCATGAGGTAACGAAAGCTCTTCCTCTAGTGAGAGTGATAGCGATGATGATATGCCTTCTTATCACAAACTTGTGCAAGAAAATCTTAATTATGCTAAAGCTTGCACTAGTCAACAAAAGAAGCCCAAAAGTTTAAAAGAAAAGCAAGATAGTTCACAAAAAGCATACAAAACCTTGCTTGAACAATATGAGAACTTTGCTAATCTCAATGTTGAACTATCTACTAAAATTGAGAAACTTGAGACTAGTGCAACAACAAATGCATGCACAATCAATGATGAGCAACTTTTAAAGAAAAATGAAAAATTAAAAGAAAAGTTAGCTAGCTCACAAGAAGCATATAATAGTTTGCTTGCTAAATGGAAACCATATGCAAACATTGTGATGAGCTAACTAATAAAGTTGCTAATCTTGAAGTCATTAGCACAAACCCCACCAAGGCATCTAAAAAGAAAAGTTCTATCTTTAACATATCTAAAAAGGATGCCTCTACTTCTTGTAATGATTTATGTTTAGACTCACCTTTGTGCAACAAAGTTTGTGTTAAGAAAGTTATTGTAGATACATGCACACAAGAGGTTGCAAAGGAGAATGAGCAACTCAAGCAAGAAGTAGCTCGCCTCACCAAGGACTTGACTCAAGTGAAAGGCAAGGTGAAGCAAATCCAACTTCATCAAGATAACACCGTCAAGGGAGTGAAGAAGCTTGATGAAGGACAAACCATGGTTTGTTACGTGTGCCACAAGGAAGGTCACAAGTCCTATGAGTGTAAGGTGAAGAATGGGGGAGGAGCAAAGAAGGAGAAAAAGCAAACAAGCAAGCTCTCCAACACCTACACCAACAAGGTGGACAAGAAGGCCTCCACACCTTATCTCTTGAAGAAGAAGAAGAAAAATGACAAGGGTCGGCCCTCGCTGACACCGCGCCACATTGTATGACGGCTTGCGCCTCCACCACCCATTGGGCAGTGGAGCTAGTGCTCACCTTGAGCGCCTTATGTGGCACCAGGGCAGGCACTTCCACCTGATGCTTCTGGCTAAAGGCAAAACACCAACAAGGTCAGCATACGACCGAGGAACGAATGGGAGATGCTGCCAACTTTGCCAAAAAAACACTCACCTCGAATAGGGACACAACCGCTTCGGCACTGCATCCCTCCTCTGCAATGGCGGTGGCATGGCCTCCGTGTCTGCCGGTGCTGGCCAGCCCTCGCCAGGCTCTAGTGCCCCCTCGACTCTCTACGGGGGCAGTTGCGTCGCCCTCGGCGCTGCCTGCTCCACCTCCGCCATCGAGCCAACCGGGCTGACGGCGCGCTTCCCTAACGCCCGTGCCTCGGGCGTGTCGGCCTTGGCCTCGGGGCCGACGATCGCTAGCCCTGAGGCACCCTCCCCTCCTCCTCCTAGGAACATCGGGCCACTCACCGATGCCCCGAGCGCCGTCCCCCTGATGTCAGGGAGATGGTCTAGGGGACCCCGCCCCGCCCTGCTCTCATCATCATCGCTTGAAGAGTCCATCGATAGTGATGGCGATGGAGATGCCTCCACTAGGAGACCATCGTGGCTCTACTGTCGGCGGCATTTCTCTAGCCCCTCACGCTTAAGGTTCTTCCTCTTGCGCTTTGCCTCCTCGGCGTCCTTTCACTTCTTTTGCGCCTCGACATGCACCCTGTTCACCGCTCGCCACTCTGTGTCCTTGGGAACGGGTGGTGGGGAGGCTCGCACATCCCTCATCCCCTGCAGGAACGGTGAACACAAATAAGGGAACAAAAAACGGTGAGGAACGAGGAGGCCTCGGGGGCTATAGCGGCGCGTGACTTACCAGGGAGAGGTACCCCCACGATGGGCGCATCATGAATGGGGTTAGACCACCGCTCCTTAGCCGCCCCTCCACCGTCTCTCTCACCTGACATAGAATCTCCTCATCGAAGAGGGCGACGGCGGACATCCGGATGCCCTCGATTGGCTCATCCGGTGTCATGTCGAATAGGCGCCGCTGCCAAGCCATCAGCGGCAGCACCCTTCGATAGTGGAAGGCCGCCATGACCACAGCTGCCATAAGGCCATGGCTACGCAGCCTCTCCAACCCCTCTAGGAGTGGCTACGGCTTGGGCTGATCGACCACCAGGACGCCATACCTCCACTTCTTCGGCTGGCTCTCCACGACCCACCCGATGTAGGGGGAAGCCTGCCGTCATTATTGCGGAGGTAGAACCAGCTGTTGTACCAGCGATGGTTGGACGACGTGAAAGGTCCTTGTTTGGTTTTGGTAATTGAGTGACAACTTAGGTGGACTAATTGTGTTTATGTGAGATACACAGGTGATTAGTCCACAGGTACATGTGTGTGAGCAACATATGCCATGGAGGTGAAAATGGCTTGGAGATGTTGCAAAGCTCACACATGTGATGATGAAGGAGCTTATTGCACATGAGACATGACATTGAGTCATGTGATCAAGGTGGAGAAGATCAAGACAAGACTTGGCTTGATGGACCGGTTGCAAGCGTGAAGGGCAAGTCGAAGGCTTTGGAGTGATGGACCGCATGGCGGTGAAGCTTGAGCAAGACTTGGCGCCGATGGACGATGGCAATGGTGAAGAGCAAGTAGAGTCAAGATCGATGAACCAATATGATCATATGATGATATGAAGTGGATCATATCATTGTTGATCGTGTTGGTGCATGTGTTGCATCAACATTGGAGGAGATGGAATGGAATGCGCAAGGCAAAGGTATAACCTAGGGCATTTCATTTCACCGGTCATAGGTGTGTAGAGAAGTTTATGACCGGGTTTAGGATAGATGGCCGTACTATTAAGAGGGGCAAACTTGTTTGCATATCGGTCATCTAGTGCCACTCGAGTGATCTAACTTTGCATTGTCGCTAGGATCGAGTGGCGTGGCAAGTTGAGTGGCTAACATCCTTTGGGAAATGATTGTGAAAAGCTAACACACATACACATGGTGGTGTACACTTGGTGGTGTTGGCACATTTACAAAGGAGGTGGTGTTTGCAGGGGTGAGATGGGTTTTGGGTCCCTTTCAGGAAAATGGAATGCCTATTTTCTATTGCGCCGGATGCAAGTTCTTGGTGGTTAGCACATTGGAGCAAGGGTGAAGAAGTTAGAAGTAAAAACGAGTTGGTCGCGAAGATGCCGGCGTCGGTCAACTGACCGGACGCTGGATCTGAATGCACCGGATGCTAGAAGGCTGCGTCCGGTCAGGCTGACGTACGGTGACGCAGTAGCTGGAGAGTGACCGGACGCTGGCTGCGTCCGATCGCGTTCGACCGGACGCGTCCGGTCATGCTCGGGAGCTTACTGGAAACGATCGGACGCTGAGGGTCCAGCGTCCGGTCAGTTGAGTGCTGCTGTGTTCGGTCAGGTCAAGTAACCATTGGAACCAGGACACGTGGTCATCTGTGGGCGACCGGACACTGAGGTCCAGCGTCCGGTCAACACGACCGGAGCGTCCGGTCGGCCCGACCGTTGCCCAGTGAAGGGGTAATGGCTAGTTTAGCCCCTGGGGCTATAAATAGAAGTGGCCCTCGGCCATGGCTGGTGTGGAGCACCTTGGGGGACTTTGTGTCCATGCTTGAGAGTGCTTAGGAGCCCTCCCATCACACACATACTTGATAGTGATCATTCGATTGTGTGAGTGAGCGATTCTAGTGCGATTGCATCGTGAGGTTGCATCGAGTGGCACTAGGTGATTGAGTTGCAAGCCGGTGGTGCTTGTTACTCTTGGAGGTTGCCACCTCCTAGATGGCTTGGTGGTGGTCTCCGTCGAAGCCCGCAAGAAGCTTGTGCAGCGCTCTGGAGAAGTGCTTGTGAGGGGTACTTGTGCTCGCCCCGCGGGAGTTGCGAAGAGCAACTCTAGTAAAGCGTGTCATTGAGCTACCCTCACTCAAGGGGTAGGTTCTTGCAGCGCCCGACGTGCGGGCTTAGCGGGTGATGCTAATTAGCCGCCGAACCACCAAGTGAGCGGTCGACACAACGGGGACTAGCGTGTTGGCAAACACGTGAACCTCGGGAGAAAAAATCATCGTGTCAACCTTGTTCTTCCCGTTGGTTTGCATCCCCATTACACAAGCTTGCAATTACTTTTATACATATTAAGCTTGTGTAGTTGCTCTTGTAATTAGATAGCTTGTGTAGCTTGCTAATTACCTTCTTGCTTGTATAGCATAGAAGTAGCTCCCTTGTGTGGCTAATTTGGTTTTAGTAACCTTGTTAGTCACATTGCTTAGTTTGTGTAACTAAGTATTTGCGCTCTCTAATTAGGCATTGGTTGCCTTGTTATTGAGCATTGCTAATGAGCTTAGTTAGCTTTGTGCTTTTGCTTACTAGCATGTGTAGGAGCTCCCTTGTCACTTAAAGTACTAGTGGCCTAGGTTTGTGTAATCTTGCTCCTAGAATTGTTTAGGAGAGCTCTAGCTAGCCCGGCACCTTTGTTGCATAATTGTTATCTTTGTAAGGTGCTAGTGAACATATATAGTGGGGTGTAGTCTTGGCTAGACCGTTAGTTTAAATTCCGTATTTGTATCGGTTAGCCGACGCGATTAAGTTTTAGAAAAGACTATTCACCCCCCCTCTAGTCGCCATCTCGACCCTTCACGACACGAGCTAGGCCAGGATGTAGAGGTGCTGCCGGTCTTGGCGCACTTGGACAGTGCAGCTGCCGGCCCTCATCGCCTTCCACGTGCCCGCCATGCCCATCGGTTTGGTGGTGAACCCCGTCCGAAAGAGGTGGAGCCACAGCTCCCAGTGGGGGGGCAATGCCCAGGTACCCCTCGCAGATGGTGACAAAGATGGCTGCCTGCGTGATGGAGTTGGGGTTGAAGTTGTGGAGCTCCACGCTATAGTAATACGGGAGCGCCCGCATGAACCGATCCACCGGCAGGCTGAGACCGTGCTCGTGGAAGGACACGAAACTCATGATGTAACCATCGTGTGGCCTCAGCTCTGGCTTGCCTCTCGGAGCAATCCACTCTTGTCTGTTGGGGTCGGTAACCGGGTGGAGGAGGCCATCGTCGACAAGCGACTGCAGCATCTCCATAGACACGTCGAACGAACCCCAAGGGTCCGCCTAAATGATAGTGGTGCCACTAGCCATGAGTACGGTGGAGAATGCGGCTACAGTGGTAAGGTGAGCTCTCTCTCTCTCCCCCCCTTCTCCCTTCTCCTCCCCGGTGCTCTCTATTCTTAGCAACGGTTCGAGGGCAGAAAAAGCGAATGCGGGCAAGGTAAGGAAGAGAGGGGTGAGGCTCGTCATGTATTTATGCAGGAAGGTGGCGAAATGGATGGGCGATGAAACCAGAGAAATTTCCCTCAGATCTGGCGCAGTTAATCTGGATCCGATTAAACCGCCCACGTGTCCACCTTCTCCTCATTAATCATGTGCACGGTAACATCCCATCCGCAGACCGCAGCGATGACAGGCGCCGTTCCATCTCCCCGAAAAACCACCTCAAAAGGCGCACCTGCCATTGTCAACCGATGGGAGGGGAATATCCCCCACCCGATTCCTTTTAGACGAAGGAACTGGGCACCGAGCCCGTTACGGTCTAGGGGTTCGAAGGCTGGGCCCCCAAGAGTTTTGATAGCCACCCCAGGACAAACAGAGTCAGGGATGACTATGGGTGAGCCCATACATGGCCAAGGCCCAAGCAAGCGATCGCTTGGGATGCCCTAAGTCGTGTCCGAGATCGGTAGGGAGGTCTCTGAATGGGATCCCACCGTAGGGAGGCACTAAGCCCCTAGGGACAATCGAACGGCCCTAGGACCCACTAGAGAAACCCTCTGGTTCTTTTGGAGCGTGTCTCTGGACCACTAGCCGACCCCGATCGAATGGGGCACGAGCCTCTACTCAGACTTACCCGATAATAGCTCACTGGAAGTGTCACCGCTCACGCCCACCAAGGGTAGCCTAGCATATTCCACCCCTC
The DNA here is from genome assembly GCF_019320115.1 of Miscanthus floridulus. Lineage (NCBI taxonomy): Eukaryota > Viridiplantae > Streptophyta > Magnoliopsida > Poales > Poaceae > Miscanthus > Miscanthus floridulus. Next base: position 1,596,121 of record NC_089586.1, read on the forward strand.
CTTTTGAATGAAAAGGATGCGTGAGGGTCACACAAAAAAGCCAGGGAAACTCCTGATCGCCCTCTCGCTCTGTGCAGAGGCTCGGGGCTATTCCTGTAACCAAGCCGAGACCCAGCGACTCAAACTCGCACTCGAGGGCTCGGCAAACAACCCCTCCTTCCAAATGAAAAGGATGCGCGAGGGTCATACAAAAAAGACAGGGAAACCTCTGATCGCCCTCTCGCTCTGTGCAGAGGCTCGGGGGCTCTTCCTGCAACCAAGCCGAGACCCAATGACTCAAACTCGCACTCGAGGGCTCGGCAAATAACCCCTCCTTCTGAACGAAAAGGATGCACGAGGGTCATACAAAAAAGATAGGGGAACCCCTGATCGCCCTCTTGCTCCATGCAGAGGCTCGGGGGCTGTAAGGAAAATGGACCCTAGGCCCATTTACTTTGGATTTTGGTGTTTCATGACCAACACAACCAAATTGGACTAATGAATTTGCAAGTGTCTGTTTTGTAGTTCAATAGGGTGCAAGACGTAACTTGGGCGAAGGCGACATGATGATCTGATGATCAACACCTCAAGCAAGACCTTAGGAGCACAAGAGAAGACCCAAGAAGATCAAAGCAAAGTCCAAGCATGAAGATTGGAACCAAGCCATACGCAAGATCACGAAGAAATGAGCTCACTTTGGTGACCGAACGCTGGATAAGCGATCAAACGCTGTGACCGGACGCTGGGCAAGTGGCTCAGTAGACAGGCAACCGGACACTGGCGGCAACCGACCGGACGTAGGGAAGCAGTGTCTGATCGAGTATAGAGAGGTTCTAGAATGGCAAATCTGCGACCGGACGCGTCTGGTGGCAGGCGACCAGACGCTGGCCAGCATTCGATCAGTATATTGCCGGCTCAACGGTCGGGATGACCGAACGCATCTGGTCAGGATGATTTAGCGTCTGGTCAGTAGCAATTTTGTGGGAGTTCGACCCCACCGGCTACTTTCTCAGTGGGGCTTATAAATACAACCCCCAACCAGCCATTTGATAGAGTGAAGCTGAGGAAACATACTAAGGGTGTTGATACACCATTTTAGTGATCTCCATATGCATAGTGCTTAGTGATTTATTAGGTGATTAGCATAAGTGCTTTGCGAAGTGCTTAGGTTGATTAGACCACCGCTTATGTGCTTGCTCTAGGTGTTTGCCTAGTGTTTAGTGAGGTTTACATACCTCTTACCACCCCGTGCTTGCGAGTACAAGTGTTGTACATCAGAGGGGCTTGAAGTCTTGTGAGATCACACCAACCGCGTTTGTGGTATGGCCGTCACCATATACCTGAGGGAACAAGGCCCGCGGCATTTCGGCCGGAAGCTTGATAGTGAAGGCAGCGGGGAGCATCCGGGAGAGGCTTGCCGAGAGGCATATTGGAGACCCACTTATGCGTGGGGAAGGCCTGAGGCTATCCACGGAGTTACTCGACTGGAAGCTTAGCCCTTGCGAGGGATTCCTTGCGAGGGGCTCCAATGAGGACTAGGAGGAAGCTTGTGCGCTTCTCGATACCTCGGTAAAAATACCAGAGTCGTCGATGGGAGTTTGCATATCTCTACCTTGCTCTTTAGCTTCCGCATTTACATTGATTACTTTACTACATTTGCGGTAGAGATAGCAACACACTAGCAAAACCATAGTTGCACATCTAGATAGCTTATCTATTGCATAGGTTTTGCTAAGGTTAGAAAAAGAGGCCATAGTTTAGAGTTAGAATTTTTAAGTTGCCTAATTCACCCCCCTTCTTAGGCATCACGGTCCCTTCAATTGGTATCAGAGCCGGTTGGCTCATTTTTGGACCCTTGGCTTAACCGCTATTGAGCCGACATGATTGTAGAGTGGTTGGGATGGATACCGCTAGGCCTCCACAATTTGATGACACTAACTTTCTCTACTATAAGGCTAGAATGGCTTGCCACCTTGAGGCGGTTGATTTAGGTGTATGGAGAGTCACTCGTGATGGGATGAAACCCATTACGAATCCCGAAAACCCCACAAAGAGTGACAAAAAAATGCATTTTAATGCTAGAGCTAAGAATTGCTTGTTTAAATCATTTAGCATGGATGTGTGTTAACCAAGTGTTCACCTTAAATACGGCACATGAGATTTGGTTAAAACTCCAAGAGCTCCATGACGGCACAAGTAATGTCCGTGAGCAAAAACATTGTCTAGCTAAGCAAAATTATGATTCCTTTGATATGAATGATGATAAGCTTGTTCATGATATGTATTCTTGATTGAATCTAATTATCAATGAGCTCCATTCAATAGGATTATTAAAGCTAGATGATGCAGACATCGTGAGGAAGATCATCTCCATTCTACCACAAAAGAAATATGCAAGCATCATCACCATCCTTCACAACATGGAGAACTTGAGTACCATGACCTTGGGCATTGTCATTAGCAAGCTAGTGGCATTTGAAATGTCACATAAGATGGGTCAAGGAGAAGCATCTTCATCAAGCAAAGGCAAAGCTCTTGCTTGTAGCGAGAAGAAAAAGATGAAGGGCAAGAAAGTTGAGTCAAGCTCAAGCTCCTCAAGTGAAGAAGAAGAAGATGAGGATGATGATGATGATGAACAAGAATCAAGTGATGATTATCAATCTTCCTCCTCCACCTCCGACCATGATGAAGAATCAATCAAACTTATCAAAAAGGTGGAGAAGATGATCGTAAGGCTCAATGTCAAGGGTGTGCCCATCCAAATTCAAGACCTCGTTTTCACTAATCAAAGAAAAGAGCAAAGAAAGAAAGGATGCTATGGATGCGGCGAGTTGGGGCACTTTGTGGAAACTTGTCCAAACAAGCCCACACCCAAGACAAAAAAGAAGGCTTGCAAGAACCAAGCCCTCACATCAATAAGATCATGGGATGATTCTTCAAGTGAAGAAGAACCCCATCACAAGAGGCGAGGCCGCAAGCACTCATCATCAAGCTCTTCTCGTGTGTGCCTTATGGCATGAGGTAACGAAAGCTCTTCCTCTAGTGAGAGTGATAGCGATGATGATATGCCTTCTTATCACAAACTTGTGCAAGAAAATCTTAATTATGCTAAAGCTTGCACTAGTCAACAAAAGAAGCCCAAAAGTTTAAAAGAAAAGCAAGATAGTTCACAAAAAGCATACAAAACCTTGCTTGAACAATATGAGAACTTTGCTAATCTCAATGTTGAACTATCTACTAAAATTGAGAAACTTGAGACTAGTGCAACAACAAATGCATGCACAATCAATGATGAGCAACTTTTAAAGAAAAATGAAAAATTAAAAGAAAAGTTAGCTAGCTCACAAGAAGCATATAATAGTTTGCTTGCTAAAATGGAAACCATATGCAAACATTGTGATGAGCTAACTAATAAAGTTGCTAATCTTGAAGTCATTAGCACAAACCCCACCAAGGCATCTAAAAAGAAAAGTTCTATCTTTAACATATCTAAAAAGGATGCCTCTACTTCTTGTAATGATTTATGTTTAGACTCACCTTTGTGCAACAAAGTTTGTGTTAAGAAAGTTATTGTAGATACATGCACACAAGAGGTTGCAAAGGAGAATGAGCAACTCAAGCAAGAAGTAGCTCGCCTCACCAAGGACTTGACTCAAGTGAAAGGCAAGGTGAAGCAAATCCAACTTCATCAAGATAACACCGTCAAGGGAGTGAAGAAGCTTGATGAAGGACAAACCATGGTTTGTTACGTGTGCCACAAGGAAGGTCACAAGTCCTATGAGTGTAAGGTGAAGAATGGGGGAGGAGCAAAGAAGGAGAAAAAGCAAACAAGCAAGCTCTCCAACACCTACACCAACAAGGTGGACAAGAAGGCCTCCACACCTTATCTCTTGAAGAAGAAGAAGAAAAATGACAAGGCGGTGGCCATCAAGGTGAACAAGCAAGCCAACAATGGGGTCAAACATTTTTGGGTGCCAAAGGAAATCATCTCAAACATGAAGAGCACCAAGAAGGTTTGGATCCTGAAAGGAAAGTGAGAAGTCCATCGGACTACGGGGAATTTGGAGACTTGGCAAAGTATGGGTGCATTTCATAGGGTGCACCATAATGGACAAAGTCATTGCCAAGTAGGTTAGTGTATACTATGGACCTAAATTCCCCTTCCCATGTTAGGTAACTAGATGTCATTACTTTCAATTAGTATTTATTTCAATTGGCTTTGTTTTTCAATTAATATATTTCTAAAGCTTCTAGTTATCTTTTATGCCTATGTTTGCTTTTACATGCTTAAATCTTTTGTCATGCATTCAATAGGTATATCTTATGGTAGGCTTGCTCGTTTTCATTATCAACCCTTGGAGCAAAACTACATGGCTTAAAATTGTTAAGAAGCACGGCATATAGCTTGTTTTACAATTATTTATCTAATATGTGCCAAAGTCTAAATTGTGGATAATCTCTCCCAAATATCATCTTTCAAGTGGTATTTTGATACTTAAATCAATGTGTACAAATTTTATAAGTATTCAACACTTGTGTGCACAAATTTAGGGGGAGCTTAATCTATAAGTTAGATGCTTTGAGACTAACACTTTTTCAAATGGTATCAACTTTTCAAACCTATCACATGTGTACTAGTCTCATTGTAAGGAAATTGGAGTCTCTAGAGTTAAGCATCATTCTTCAATTGGCATCATCTTGTTGTGTTCATTTCATATTTATATGCGTTCTCCATGCATTATATAGACTAAACTCTCCTATACAATAAATTGCTAATTATACATATGCTTTGCTTTCTACCATATGTATGCATATATTTAGGGGGAGCTTAGTCTATATAATGTGAGAATCAAAATTTGTGATTCATTTCACTCTATACAGAAAGGATCACAAAATTTGACCCTCCCTTGTGCTACTAATGTCTTCTTTTTTGGTGTTTGATGCCAAAAGAGGAGAATTTGAAGGACCAAAGACCAGCATTTAGTTACAAGTAGTAATGGTCCGAGAAAGAGAGGGAAGTAAATTATGGGTTAGTCTAAGTAATGGGAGAATTTTTTTTAGAAAGCTAGGCTTTATTCCATAATATCACATGGGGACATTTGCAAGGGCAAGACAAGCTTTTAAGTAAAGTTTTAATTGGTATCTGTCAATTAGTATCATATAACCTTGCCCTTCGCATTGCATCCTAGCAAGTAGGTAGTTTTTAACTTCCAAACTCTTATTATTTGCTTGCTTTAGTCGTGTTGGCATCAATCACCAAAAAGGGGAGATTGTAAGGAAAATGGACCCTAGGCCCATTTACTTTGGATTTTGGTGTTTGATGACCAACACAACCAAATTGAACTAATGAATTTGCAAGTGTATAGTTTAATAGGGTACAAGACGTAACTTGGGTGAAGGCGACGTGATGATTCGATGATCAACACCTCAAGCAAGACCTTAGAAGCACAAGAGAAGACCCAAGAAGATTAAAGCAAAGTCCAAGCATGAAGATTGGAACCAAGCCATACGCAAGATCGCGAAGAAATGAGCTCACTGTGGTGACCGGACGCTAGACAAGCGACCGGACACTGTGACTGGATGCTGGGCAAGTGGCTCGGCAGACAAGTGACCGGACGCTGGCGGCAACCGACCGGACGTAGGGAAGTAGCGTCCGATCGAGTACAGAGAGGTTCTAGAGTGGCAAATTTGTGACCAGACACATCCGGTGGTAGGTGACTGGACGCTGGCCAGCGTCCAATTAGTATATTGCTGGCTCAATGGTCGAGACAACCGGACGCGTCCAGTCAGGACGATTCAGCGTCCGGTCAGTAGCAGTTTCACGGGAGTTCGACCCCAACGGCTACTTTCTTAGTGGGGCTTATAAATACAACCCCCAACCGGCCATTTGATAGAGTGGAGCTGAGGAAACATACCAAGGGTGTTGATACACCATTTTAGTGATCTCCACATGCATAGTGCTTAGTGATTTATTAGATGATTTGCATAAGTGCTTTGCGAAGTGCTTAGGTTGATTAGACCACTGCTTATGCGCTTACTCTAGGTGTTTGCCTAGTGTTTAGTGAGGTTTGCATACCTCTTGTCACCCCGTGCTTGTGAGCACAAGTGTTGTACATCGGAGGGGCTTGAAGTCTTGCGAGATCGCACCAACCTTATTTGTGGTGTGGCCACCACCGTGTACCTGAGGGAACAAGGCCCACGGCGTTTCGGCCGGAAGCTTGATAGTGAAGACGGCGGGGAGCATCCAGGAGAGGCTTGCCGAGAGGCACATCGGAGACCCACTTACGCGTGGGGAAGGCTTGAGGCTATTCACGGAGTTACCCGACCGGGAGCTTGGCCCTTGCAAGGGATTCCTTGCGAGGGGCTCCAACGAGGACTAGGGGGAAGCTTGCATGCTTCTTGATACCTCAGTAAAAATACCGGAGTCGTCGACGGGAGTTTGCACATCTCTACCTTGCTCTTTAGCTTCCGCATTTACATTGATTACTTTACTACGTTTGCGGTAGAGATAACAACACACTAGCAAAACCATAGTTGCACATCTAGATAGCTTATCTATTGCATAGGTTTTGCTAAGGTTAGAAAAAGAGGCCATAGTTTAGAGTTAGAAATTTTAAGTTGCCTAATTCACCCCCCCCCCCTTCTTAGGCGTCACGTTCCCTTCAGGGGCTCTTCCTGTAACCAAGCAAAGACCCAACGACTCAAACTCGCACTCGAGGGCTTAGCAAACAACCTCTCCTTTCGAACGAAAAGGATGCGCGAGGGTCGTACAAAAAAGACAGGGGAACCCCTGATCGCCCTCTCGCTCAGTGCAGAGGCTCGGAGGCTCTTCCTGCAACCAAGCCGAGACCCAGCGACTCAAACTCGCACTCAAGAGCTCGGCAAACAACCCCTCCTTCTGAACGAAAAGGATGCGCGAGGGTCATACAAAAAAGACAGGGGAACCTATAATCGCCCTCTCGCTCCATGCAGAGGCTCGGGGCCTCTTCCTGCAACCAAGCCAAGACCCAATGACTCAAACTCACACTCGAAGGCTCGGCAAACAACACCTCCTTCCGAACGAAAAGGATGCATGGGGGTCGTACAAAAAAGACAAGGGAACCTCTGATCGCCCTCTCGCTCCGTGTAGAGGCTTGGGGGCTCTTCCTGCAACCAAGCCAAGACCCAGCGACTCAAACTCACACTCAAGGGCTTGGGAAACAACCCCTCCTTCCAAACGAAAAGGATACGCGAGGGTCAGGGGCTCTTCCTGTAACTAGGTCGAAGCCTAGCAACCCGAACTCACGGGGCAAAACGCGATAAAAGGCACCGAGCCTGTTATGGTCTAGGGGTTCGAAGGCTGGGCCCCCGAGGGTTTTGACAGCCACTCTAGGACAAATAGAGTCAGGGATGACTATGGGCGAGCCCGTACATGGCTGAGGCCCAAGCAAGCAATTGCTTGGGATGCCCTAAGTCATGTCCGAGATCGACAGGGAAGTCTCTAAATGGGATCCCACCGTAGGGAGGCACCGAGCCCCAGGGCTAAATGAACGGCCCTGGAACCCACTAGAGAAGCCCTTTGGTACTTTTGGAGTGCGTCTCTGGACCACCAACCGACCCCTATCAAACGGGGCACGGGCCTCCACTTGGACTTACCTGATAACAGCTCACCGAAGGTGTCACAGCTCGTGCCCACCGAGGGTAGCCTAGCATGCCTCCCCCTCCTTCCGAACAAAAAGGATGCGTGAGGGTTGCACAAAAAAGACAGGGAAACTCCTAATCGCCCTCTTGCTCCGAGCAGAGGCTCGGGGGCTCTTCCTACAACCAAGTCGAGACCCAGCGACCCAAACTCGCACTCAGGGGCTTGGCAAACGCGGTAAAATCCCTCGCTCAACATGAGAAAAGCCCCTGGAGGAATAAATCCACTCCTCTAGGGCCTCAGTGGCTACACCCGGCGGGTGCGCTCACGCGCACCCACCGAGGCCTCGAATACGAAACAACATCCCGCCAGGAGCTCCCATGAGCCAAGTCTCGTCAAAACCTCAGGGAGAGCGCTCACACTCTCCCCGAGGCTCGGGGGCTACTGTCGGGTACCATAAAAAGGGGTCTCCTAAGCAAGAACCAAAAAATCACTTAGACCCTGTGAAAATCGAAGCCAAGAGACAACTACCTGCTAACCCCCACCTTATCCGAGGCTCGGCTAGACCACCCGGCCCACCTCGAACAGCTCTCCGCCTCGCTCGAGGCCCCGCACGCAAGGCCTCGGACGGAGTACCGATTCTCCGTCTCGCTCGAGGCCTTGTGAAAGCTCTAGTTTGGTTTTGGTTAATTGATGAAACCCTAAGTGCTAACCTAGTTTATCAAGATGATTATGAGATAGGTAGCACTACTCCAAGTGATGAAGCAATGGTGAAGATCATGACAATAGTGATGGCATGGTGATGGTCAAATGCTTAAACTTGAAAAAGAAGAAAGAGAAAAACAAAAGGCTCAAGGCAAAGGTATAAAATGTAGGAGCCATTTTGTTTTAGTGATCAAGACACTTAGTGAGTGTGATCACTTTTAGGATAGATAGCCGTACTATTAAGAGGAGTGAAACTCGTATCGGAATGCGGTTATCAAAGTGCCACTAGATGCTCTAACTCATTGCATATGCATTTAGGATCTAGTGGAGTGCTAACACCCTTGATAATATTTGTGAAAATATGCTAACACATGTGCACAAGGTGTTTGTAGGGTTGAGATGGGTTTGGGTCCCTCTCTCTCTCGCGTTTGGCGCTTTCGGGAAAATGAAATGTCTATTTTCTATTGCGCCGGATGCAAAATTCTTGGTGGTTGGCACACTTGAGAAAGGGTGAAGAAGTTAGAGTTGAAATGGAGTTGGTCGAAATGATGCTGGCGTTGGTCTACTGACCGGACGCTGGGTCACTCAGTGACCGAACACTGAAAGGCTGCGTCCGGTCGAGCTGGCAGAGAGGTCGCCAGTTTCGGTGTTACACCGGACGCTGGACCTGAGATGCACCGGACGCTGGTTTCTACGTCCGGTCAAACTGACAGGTCTGCACAGTCGCTGGGGTTGAGCACTGGACGCTGGTCTGCGTCCGGTCAAGATGGATCGGACGCGTCCGGTCGAAAAAACATGCCTCGGGGAGCTTACTGGAAACGACCGGACGCTGGGGCTTCAGCGTCCGGTCAGTTTTGACCGGAGCGTCCGGTCAGCTTCATAGCCGTTGAAATCTGACGAACAGCGTTTGAAGCCGGTGACGCGTGGCATCCATCGGGCGACCGGACGCTGAGGGCCAGCGTCCGGTCAGTATGACCGGAGCGTCCGGTCAGAGCGCGTTTTGCCCAGTGAAGGGGTATAACGGCTCTATTTGATGGGGGCTCTATTTATAGCCCCATGGCCGGCTCAAAGGATAACTCTTGCACATTTTCATTGACATAGCATCCTTGTGAGCTTAGCCAAAGCCCTCCCACTCATCTCCATCATTGATCCATTATCATTGTGAGATTGGGAGAGAATCCAAGTGCATTGCTTGAGTGATTGCATCTAGAGGCACTTGGTATTCGTGTTGCGCTGCGGATTTCGCTTGTTTCTCTTGGTGGTTGCCACCACCTAAACGGTTAGAGCAGCGGTGAAGGATTGGCACGAGTTGGTGATTGTTCGTGGCCGCCTTCAGTGATTGTGAGGGGAGTTGTACCTTCCTAGGCGAAGTGCCGAAAGGTAACTCTAGTAAATTGCTAGTGTCATTGAGTTACCTCACTTGTGGGTCGGTTCTTGCGGTGTCCTATCGTGTGGACGAGGTTTGTGAAACACCTCTTAGCCGCCGAACCACCAAGTGTTGGTCGACACAACGGGGACTAGCGTGTTGACAAGCACGTGAACCTCGGGAGAAAAATCGGTTGTCTCTTGTCATTTGCATTCTCCCGGTGATTGGCTTGATCTTCATCTTGTGATTGGTTCATCCCCTACACGGCGGTATAATCACCCTACTTACTTGTTTACATTCTTGCAAACTAGTTGATACAAGCTCTTTAGTGTAATTAGAATTGAGAGCTTGCTTTATTATTTACATTCATCTAGTTGAGCTCTTTGGAGTAGCAAGTTTGTGTGCCTAAGTACTCATTGCAACTAGAATTGTTGGATAGGTGGCTTGCAACCCTTGTAGAGCTAGAGCAAGTTTGCATTACGCTATTTGTCATACTAATCAAATTGCTCTAGTTAATTTATAGATTTTTAAATAGGCTATTCACCCCCCCCTCTAGCCATATTAGGACCTTTCACCTTGGACGGAGAACCGATTCTCCGTCTCGATCTAGGCCCCGCACGTAAAGCCTCGGACGAGGCGCCGATTCTCCACCTCGCTCGAGGCCGGCTCGGCGATAACCCCGTCGCCTCCGCCTCGACCGATTTCCTTGACAGAACGTCACGTTCAAATGATGCGACCAACCACTCCCGCGACGTCAGCCGGATGACGGCTCGGCACAGCGGAGTGACTGACGAGATGGGAGTCGCATCGACACCATGTCGTTCGGGACAGGACGGGGCAGGGGTTACCGACCGCTGTGCTCAGCACTGTACCCACGACTGACGCCCGTGCTGCACTGTGCTGCCTAACCTCAACTGCTCCGAGGACAGCACGGCATGGGGAGACAGGTTCAGGTCCCTGTAGCCTCGGAATCAGTGTACAGGACCAACTGCTCCCTCCGAGCCTCAGCAATCCGCTTCAGGGTCTCGGTAGCCTCGGGGTCGCGCCCGTCGAGCCCCCCACGATGGTTCGACCTCTGTACCAACTGAGCCTCGGCTCTCTACGCTGTCAACATACAGCGACCGGTACGTCGTCCGCCATGCCCTGCTTCAAGCTATCACTAAAGCTCCCACGTCGCTCAGGATCGGGCGTGACCGGCACGTCGCTCCAGTACATCAAGGACAGGGCCGCTCCATCGACCATGCCGCCACAGTGGCAAGCTATAGGGCTCGGACACGCCACCTCCGCTCACAAGACGCCGCGTAGCGAACATATATATCACCCCCGTCCCCCCTTCAACTATAAAAGGGAGTGACCGAGGCCGTTTCTAGGGACGAACAGAGGGACATGAACTTACGGGTTCACGAACTCACGCACAGACAGACAGAGATTCAAACACACACACACACACACGCAACGCTCAACACTCTGTAATACGCACGCCCCCTCGCTGCCTAAGATCAACGTCTCAAGCAACCCACACCGCTCCACGCAGAGACCTAGACCTAGGACTAGCTCCCTCTCTCGTCCTGCTTGTAACCTCCTACTGCAAGCACCTCGGTGCAAGAAATACAAGATCGCTCTCTTAGACTGGACGTGGGGCACCTATTGCCTGAACCAGTATAAACCTTGTGTCTTTTTGCATCACCATCCGGGATTAGGGGCACGCAGTACATTTTCACTAGTTGGTTGATGGCTCGCCGGTCCAAAACACCGACACTATTTGAACTAAAAAAAATACTTTTATTTTATAATTAAAATGTCGAAACCAAAGAAACAACCTTTAATAGTTGTTTTTTAATGTAATAATATTCTATTTTATAGAAATAATAAAAAAACTAAATTAATCTCTAAATATTTATAGTTAATTCATTTATAAATTTAGAAAATTGAAGTCATTGCCAAGATTATAATCTCTTTTATTTTTTTCTATTTGAAGTTATTTGGATCCCATTTTTTTGTTCCTGCTCCTAATGAACACAAAATAATAACAACTTAAATAAGTAGTCTGACATGACTATGAGGGTAAAACAACAAGAACAAATAAAATCTAAATTACTCCATATAGGGTATCAACGGTTTAAGTTTTATTTCTTACTATAATTTAAAATTAACTAATTATGAATTTTTAGATATTACTTCATCCGTTTGTATTTAATTGTCAGCAACTTTTTATTGTAGCAAATTTGACCATCTGTTTTTTTTTTCCTAAAAAAATCTTAGATACTTCAATGTATAAAACACTAATGAAGCATGTTCAATAAAGAATCATATATGTGAAAACTTGATGTATCTAAAAATCTTTTGCAGAAAAAACGTATGGTCAAAATTGCTACAGTAAAAATTCGGTGACAAGTAAACGAAAACAGAGGTAGTAACAAGATTTTTATCTTTCTAAATTCAGTGAATAAAAAGTAATTTTAATCTGCTAGAAGACTAAATTTATCTGGTTTCCAAAGGTTGCGTGACCAAAGAAAATTGTTTACAATTTAAGAAATAAAACCGGGCGTCATCGATAATCCAATGGTCAAAATGGAATATGACTAGCTCTCGTTTTGAGCTCAGAAGGCTAAGTGTTTTAGACCCCGTTTGGCAGGGCTTTACTTTATTAGTAAAGCCATTTTTTTTTTGTTTCAGCTCCATGAACAGTTCCACCGGTGGAGCTGAAGCGGTTTTGGTAAACCGTTTGACAAAATGGTTTCCCTGTGAGAGCATGTTTTTAGGGGCATGGAGGAGAAGCCAGGAGAAGCCACCTTTTTACCTCCATTCCACCCCAAATCACTGTGAGATCATGTTTTTAGAGACTTCACAAGTGAAGCTATTTTACTTTACCCCGTTTGGTAGAAAACAGCTCCAAACGGCTCCTGAAGCCGATGAAGAAGCCCTGTCAAACGGGGCCTTAGTCGTGAGACGGTATATCTTGGCGTTGGTACTGCTAGGGCAGTTAGACGTTACATTCAGCCGTTACAAGTTCAAATAATCATACACAGAAATACGCACAATACTGTCAATATATATATTTACTTATTAACGGGTAATTTCAAGTGATCCCATGAATCAATTGTATGATGAACACACTCAAGATAAACCGATTTTGACGCTCTGTGGCTGGCAAGGATCACAACTCCGTCGGCAACAGCAGCTGCGAAGGGCAGATTGCAAAATTTGACCAGAATGATGGTTAACGCATGTCGACGTGAAGTTAAAAACCAGCCCATCCAGATGGCTGCTCTACCTTCTTGGCCACACCAGCATTAAATCTTTGGGATGAGCTCCCTTGGGCAGCGGCCCTGTTGATCTGTGTAGCAGCGCTTACTGCTGCTGCTGATGTTCTGAAATTATCAGAACCAAAACCCCACGCATCGGGGGAAGCACCTGATGTTGTGTTCTTGGTTATGTTTTGGCTCCCATTAGTTGCATGATCGACCTTTGGTCGGGCCTGAGTCTTTGTGTCAGGGAAAGCCTGCCATGTTTTGGCATCAGAACTGGCTGATGAGGAGTTGCTAGCAAGCATCCCTTGTTCAAGCTCCCACACAGTTCCTTGGATCTTTTCCTTTCGCTGCATGGATTATAGATCTTATGTAAGATGTTAATAAACTTAAGGATAGTAAAATATGGTGCATTAAACATTGGTGCAGATCAATCACCTGAGATCCAGAGTCTTGTGTCCTTGAGCTGACTTTGTTTGAGGGAGGCGTTGCCTCAGCAAGAGTGCGCTTCAGCTCTTGGATCTCCTGACGCTGTGATCGACAGATTGCAGATAACTTTTCATACTTGGCTGTCATCTCAGCCTTTTCTAATGTGGTTTTCTTCAACTGCTCCTTCAGACTGGACACTTCAAGTTCAAGTTCGGATGTCTTACCAACGGCAATGTTGAGATTGTGAGTGTCAAAATCTGCAACAAAGCTGTTGAATGGATCCTTCTCGCATTTTGGCTTGGGTTGAGGTTGTTGTGCTTTAATTTTCCCAGATTTTTGTATCTCCGTGTCAGAGAGACCTCTGAAACCATTATTGGACAAGGAGTTACTTTGTGCTTGACTTGTTCGTGACATCTGACCAGAATGACCACGCCTATCGCCAGGGATACTGATGTTGGTGTCCACCCAGCTTTGGTTCTGCTTTGATGACAGTGATGTCTTAATTGGCTCCTCGTCAAACAAAGGGTTCCTATTATCTGCAGCTTGAGCACCTTGTGCGTGCTGCGTGGCCCAAAATGCACCTAAAGGTGCATCTCCTGCCTTTGAGCTTCCATGTGATAAAGAACTATTAGATTGCTCTCTTGGAGGTGGAGGAGGGTTCCTTCTAGGCATCACAGGTGTTCTTTTATGAGCACCTACACAAGCAAAAAAGATGATCAGCAAATAGACATCATTTGTACAGTGATGTTCAAAAACACATCAGTAAAATAGCCTCGTTCATCGATTACACATTGCTTGCAGAGAACATATGGAACGTAAATCAGGCTAAAATATTTAAATGCTCCTTACAGAAGGCTGCATGCAGAATAGAGACGTGACAGAGAAGAAGGGAAGGATGGTAGGATGGTGGCGATTTTCATAGGAATTTCACAGGAATCAGTTCAATTTCATAGGAAAAACACCGGAACAGGGAAAAATCCCGTGTTCCAAACAGGCCCTAAAAGGGGATATTCCACGAGGGTGTTAGAGTATGTTAGTTGTAATTATTATCAAAATTGGAGGGCAGGCCACAGAAACAACAAATATTTAAATAGGATAATAAGGAAACAAATAATCAAAATACACAGAATTCTACTAACCCAGGAAAATGAACATAATGCATAGCATCGAATCCTACTGCATTTATCTATCAAAGATGCACCAATTTCTATTGGTACATGTCAAATTGTTGTATAACTAGGTATTTATGTCACTAGGTAATGTTAGGTTCTCCCCGAATCCAGAGGCATAACACACAGACACACACACCCTTTCTGTCGTCAAGGGACGACTTTTCAATTGACAAACAAGAAAAATAAAAAATCATCAGTAAAGATTTGGCCCCATATACGATCTAAAAAGCATTTCAGGAAGTACTGTGAATCAATGGCAACCCCACATGATCAATAAAGTGCCATACTTGTACAGATAAAATTTCTTCTAGCACCTGACCTTCATCTTGCAAACTCAAGGAAACGGCTGGTGAAGGTCCATCAGGTAACCTCTTCTGTAACTCAAGCGGCAGTAGCTCATTAACACGAAACCAAACCTGTCAAATATACAGCATATAGCATAAGCCAAAGAAAACAATTTATCTGATTCCTAGGGCTACATGCAACAGTCTACGACTAACCTAGTATCATGGAGATGAATGGCCAATCAATCAAAGCTCTTGCCTGCGTGATGTCTGGTCTGGCATTTGGAGAGGCTTCCAGCATATCTTTGATCAACCCTGTGACAGCAGTGCTATACTTGGGTTGCTCAGGGATACGGTAATTGCCATTGAGTACCTGCAGCTTGGATTCTCCGTCAAATGCAGACTTGAAGTAGCATATTCTATATAGAAGGCACCCCAAGGCCTGCCAGTGGTAAGTAAAAAAAAAGGTTACAAATTACTTCACTCTTCACCAATAGCCCAATGATTAATGTTAAATACAATGTGATACTTGAGCAAGATCATTATTAGAAATCACCCATTAACATGAAAAACATATGCCTTTAAACTTTTTACGCACTTAATTTGCCTGTCTCTGATAATTAAACGAAGAACGTAGCACATGATATGCAAAGGTTTGCTTAAGATTCGGAGACATGTATCCTAAAGACCATGTGCTCATGTTCATATGCTTTGCACTTACCCAAATGTCAACTTTTTCGCTAATAACTTCTCTTCTGTAGAGATCCCACATCTGAAAAGCCATCATGAAATCATTGGAGTCTGTACAAGGTTATTTTATTTTAAATCCATAGTGCGGACATCTGTTCTTTTACCTCTGGGGCCCTGTAGGCTGGGGTTGTATGCTTCCTGATGACATCTTCCTCAATGCCCATCTCCTCTGGTTTGTTAAAGCATTTATGATTAGTTGATGTGCTTCCAAAATCACATATTTTCCATGCACCGTCCAATCCAAGAAGAACATTTTCAGCTTTCAGATCCCTAAACAATATGGCAAAAAGGTTGAATGTAAGATATATTTGCTCATAGTTGATACATACTTATTACTTCATAACTTGTTTTAGGAACTGCAAACTAGCCCCTCACACCTAATACGACACACTGGTACAAGAAATAACTGTTTACAGAAAGTATTTGCCCTCCCAAGCTGGATTCAAATATAGTACACGAAAGAAAACAATACTAATTTTCTAGTTTACCAGAAATTGCCAATTAATTTGAAAAAAAAAACTAACTGAATAGTGAGACAGAACAGCATAAACACTACCATACCTATGTGCAATTGGCGGTGATTGTCCATGCATGGCAAAGACAGCATTGCAGACATCTCTGAAAATTGAAAGCACCTTCTTCTCCTCGTAGTAACCACTACCTCTGCTCTCCATTGCACTCACCAAGGACTTCTCACAGAACTCCATTACAAGAAGTGCCTCCTTTGTGCGGCCCATGTCTAAAACATCATGGGCAACAAGTGTGACCACATTTGGATGCCCTTTGAGGAGGTTCATAACCTGGATCTCCTTCATGACAAGATCAAGCGATTCTGAGTCATTGCAAATAATGTGCTTCAATGCGTACATCTTTGATGGATGTACTGTGTCGCATGCCAAATATACACAAGAGAAACCTCCTTGTGCAATGGCATTTCGTACTGTGATCTTCACACTTCCAACATCAATAGTGCGACCATCCAGCCCACTCTGTGCTTTGCCCCCAAAGGGATTGAGTTTCCACATTATTGGGATATCGAGACAAAGGATGAAATACCTGTGCTTATTTTGTTGGGTATGGTTCTCCAAATGTTTCTGTGTCAACCAAAGGGCAACAGAATAAAACTTTGATAAGCAGCCACGTAACATGGAACCAGACATGTATAAAAAGGTGAATGGAATAACCATTGAAACAGTTTTGCAGTCATGATAAATTGTCCAAAGAAAAAAACAAGTCTAATGTTCCGAACTCTTGAAATGCAAACAATGATTCTCTCCATGGAGGTCGCTGAGAAAATATGCAAGGTACATGACTATGTGAGCCCATTAGTACCAGACCAAACTACATACTATCTCAGAACCCTACAGATCAAAGAAGTCACAGACTTGATATTCTAAAGCTAATTTTACTTGTTTTTTCCCTCTCAAAACTATATACTGTATGAAATTAAATGAAACTAGACTTCATTCCCATCATCCCATGTGTAGGAAAGATGCCCCTTCAGTTTTCAGCATGAAGCACTATCAAGCGTAGGTGTGAGGACCAAAATTACATACTATGTTATAGCAATGTCGTTCAAATCCATCTTCCACACCCTACACAAGTAGACAATCAGCTGATAAGGATTCTGCACCGTTCTGATGATTGTAACACCACGCCTATTGTTTGAATAAGCACTAATGCCCGCATTATTCACGAGAAATCGGGCGCGTCACCTAGATAAGCCGAAATAGCGAATCAGATGCAGTTACTGCTAAGCTAGGGTCACATGGAGCCCACGCATCTGTATTATCGGTTTAATATCAGGCGATCTCGAGGGAATCGCTGGATGCTTGCTCAAAGAAACACCAAAACCAAGGAATCCCGATAACCCGATGTTCGTGCTCCCGAGCTAGACTAGAGCAATACTAAAAACCAACTAAAATTTCACCGCACAGCTCCAGCGCGAGGCGCGGATCACCGCGATCCCGCGCGCATTCACACGGACAACTGAAACGATCCCCACTTACCACGCAAAATGCAGGTCCGGCTCCGATCCCTCCCAGATAAGCCAATCTAACCACTCCCAATGTCCCTCGTTCCTTGCCGCTGAAGCTCGCCGAATCTCGGTAAGGAGGCGCACCTCTAGATCGGAGGCGGAGGCCCGCGGTCGCGGTGGGCTCCGGCGCCGGCGGCGTCAGATGCGGGGCGCGATCTCGTCTGGAGATTCGGTGCGCCCGGGCGCAATCTGCCGAGCCTGACGGGAGGGAAGGAGGAAGGAAGGAAGCAAGCAAGCAAAAGCCGAGACGTGGAGCGGTGGAGCCGTGGCGATGGCGAAGTGGTGGCCTGGTGGCCGCTGGTGGGGTGGGGTGGGGTATGGCCACAAATAGATTTCTTGTCGAATATTTTTGCTGCCCTTTTGTCCTCTGTTCTTTTTGTTTTTTACAACATTTTGTCCTCTGTTCTTTGTGTTTTGTATACGTGCTAGCTATCAGCCCTATGTCCGTGCTTTTGCTCCTTTTGCTAGAGGGCCAAAAAGTTTTTAAACGCGCCAGTAGTAGCACATTGGGATTAGCCCTAGACCTTCGGGTTAGAGCAACGTTAATAATAAAACCAATCATTAACTTATAAATTAAGTTATTATAAAAGCCAAGCTAAACAATAGTCAGTCTTCTATTTATCTACAAAACTTCTTTATTATTATATATTTTTTAATTTTCTTTCTTATTTTTCCTCACATACATCTCTATTAGAAGTTTGTGACCCACTATTGTCTATGCTTCCGTGCCTAGCTTGTTGCTTATATGAGAGTCAAAGCTCTCTCATATTTCATTTATTCTCTCTTCCACATCAGCAAAAAATATTGATTAGCTTGGCTATAAGCCAGTTGTTATACATGCTCTTACCCGAATTTTTCGGGTAAGGTAGTTCGGGTAATAAGAAATTTAGGTAATGAAAAATGTTACCCGAATTTAGCCTCGAAAAAACACTACCGATAATTCGGGTTCAGGTTCGGGTTTGGGTATTCCCGAACTACCCGATATTTAGACTGCTAATTGTTGACGCCGGCCGTTGGGGCGTCGGGGGTCGGGGCTCTCATGTCGGCGGTCGCGTCGTCGGTATCAGGGCGTCGGAGCTTGGCCGCGTGGGGCGGCGTCGGGCGTCGGCGACTCGGCAGTCGGCTCAACCGCGCGGCATCGGCGGCAACTCGGTGGTCGCTAGGGTTCCACGGGGTTTGGGATTTGGGGGCAGCTCGTGCTCGGCCTCAAGCCGCTCATTCTCGAGGAGTCAGGGGTGTCAGGGGTAGAGACGTGGAGTACTGCCGTACTGGAGGGGAGTTGGCTGGTTGATGGGCCGCGTACGCATAGTCGGCTTGAAGGTTGATGTTCTGTTGGGCTCTGAAAATATCGGGTAATATGGGTAATTCAGGTACCCGACAGTGTTACCTAAATTTTTTGAACTAATTTCGGGTATCTAGAATCACTATCCGAAATTAAAATTGGGTTGTACGAGTACAGGTTCAAGTATTGGATAGCAGGTAATTTGCCCAGGGCTAATTGGGATACCTGAGATAGAACGGTTCCATATTTCCATCTCTGGTTTTGGGATAAGATTACCTCATTTTGTGTTTTGGCTAGGAGAGATAGATCCATCCTTGTTTTATGTTTAGTTTGAGTGATTGAGGCAAATATGATGGATGAAGTTTTAACATCGTCATTCACTCTTCATTGTGGCCTATTTCTTAGTTGTGAGGTCCACTCATCAACTCCTCAATTTTTTCCTCTTCTTCTTCATCCGACTATCGCCCCAATAGGTTGCCAAGGAGCTTGGACTACATGCGTTGTCCTAGCAGTCCACTGGGGAGATGGCCTCCACATGCGCCACCCCACCGGGTTGAAGGGGAGGGGGAGGGAGCATTCCTAAACTCTTTAAGCGCAGTGAACTTTGTGTTATTTTCGATGTGTGCGGAATTCCGCAAGATTGTACGTCGTGTGGAAGTTCTACTCTTTGCTAATCTATCATGAGGTTTTGTTTGTTGTTAAATTTCAAAAACGCTTATTCAGCCTCCTCTAAGTGACATCAAAATCTTAAAGGATTTGCCAGTAATTAATAGCATTGTACATGACAAGTATACTATTATGAAAATACTATTTAATCTACATCCCCTCATATCAAGGCTTAAAACAAGTTGATATCAAACACATCCAAAACGTCATTTATTTGTGATAGGATAAGTAAAAAGCAATAACGCTCCCGTCCTTGTTTATATATGGTCCAAGTGCACCGAACGAGATCCATGAGTGAAAAAACACAACAATCAAGTAGTTTTGACAATCGTCCTTATATTTTTTGTTATATCGTCGTAGTGTCTGCCTATGATAAACAAGTACTTTAATTTATATGTTTACCATAGATCTTGTTAGTTTACTAGCAAATGTGTTCTTGTGCTACAAACTCCGTATCATCGTTAGATGCGAGTTGTTATAACCCATATGAATAAACACAGGTTATAAGTGTAGGATACGTAGAGCGTGACCCAATACTTATTGGAATGTGTTTCCTAACTCGTGTGAGTATCGGTAACGAGTTCGGATCACATACGTGACACATAGAAAACTCTCTGTTATTTAGGTAATTAAGAGGTGGTGAATAAGAAAATAGGTGGAGAGAAATTTTTCTTCTTTAATGTTATAGGTATAGAAGATGAGCCTGATTGGTTGGTTGCCAAAATTTTGGATGCTAGGCAGCCATTTGGTTGAATACCAAAATTTGTCAAAACCTCACAATCGGCATGCCAAATTCTTGATAAATATTTTGTGCCCATGTTTTGGTAAAGTTTTCTTGCTAAATCTTGGGCATGACAAATTTGGGCCAATCAGGCCCATAATGAAGTGGACTTATTTATCCATAGTTCAGGGATTTTATTCATGCAATGTGAGCTTCTCGTACACTGAAATTTAGAAGGTACCAAAATCTCATTGTCGGAGGAAGCCGCATGCTGCATGTGAGTGGGAAGAAGTTGCTTTTGGTTCACGGGAGTACTTATTTTCTTCATTACTGCCTGCAGTTGCAATGTAAGTTCACGCCTAAGGACGCAACCAAACCATGGTGGTGGCCTAGATTTATCCGGGTTGGTAGCTTGTTTTCATCAGAGTCCGTCGCGAAAACCATCACAAACATGCCGCTAGTCTGTGCTAAAAGAGACATTATCAACTTGCGTACAATGACCCTCCATCAGAAGGGAGACACAAACATCTGTCGGCAGGGCTCCTCGGCAGGAGCGAGACGTTTTCCTGTGAGAGCCGGGTTTTTAAGTAAAAAAATAGAGGAGCTCAAAGTGGCTCCTTCAAAATGACTTTGACTCCTCTGAAGAAACCCCTTAAGAAAAACCGTGCCAAACACCCTCTATATTAAACAGAACCTAACATCTGGGCGCTGCTAACTGCAATTTTTAGTTTTGTATATCTACCAAATGGTGTGAGTGCTGCTAACTACAATTCTAAGTTTTGTACTTCTACTGGTTGGTGTGACTTTATAAAAAAAAAACGATGTGACTTTTGACAGTTTCGTCTCCTAAATTTTCAGATTAAATAAGAAAAAATGTCTTTGAAACCACACTAGTATAGAAAGCAATTAAGTTATGCATTATGAAATTGAAAGTGCTATTTGTTGAAAAAAGGGGATAATTTTTATTACCTCCGTTCTAAAAAAAATACAATTATTCTACATGTGTTCTTGATTAAAGTGCCTAAAGTTTGACCAAACATATAGATAAAAAACATTAAACTTTATAATATCAAATAAGTATATATTATGAAAATATGTCTCATGACGAATAAAATGGTACATATTTAGTACCATAAATATTACTTCCTTCATTTTAAATTATTAAATTATAAGACGATTTAGTTTTTCTAGATATAGTTTTTACTGTGAACTTATACGAATTTAGCAAATATTCGAAGATGACTATCGCTATCTATAATGTATAAAAAGAACTAATACAACATCTTATCACACTATAAAAAGAACGAGTTTTTTTAGGGGGGCTCTTCCTCTATGATAACCGTTCGATCTATACGTCGTGCTATATGAGCCCTCCGTCATGCGTGATCTTACTCTTCCTCTATAACAACCGTTTGATCTACACGTCGTGCTATATAAATCCTCCGTCATCCGTGATCTTACATGTAAGATGTAAGACAACTCCTCAAATACGTCTCACGGTGTGTCTATAATCCCACATGTCATAAGTTGCATTTATATTTTAGGCAGGGGCAGATCTACAGGGGGGGCTCCAGCCCCCCCCCCCCCCCCCTTCAGCTGGTACATCAATGGAAGTATAGGGAGGGTGATGGAGAAGAAGAGGTGGAGGAAAGAAGAAAAATGAAGAGAGATAGGAAGAAGAAGAGACCAGCCCCCCTTAAATCTTGTTCTGCATCCGCCACTGATTTTAGGAACGTACCATTGCTATATATATATACGACTCCGTGTCTTTCATGCTCTTGTGTTCACGAGATAGGCTTTGATAGAGTCAAATATAATTGGTTTAGGATTAGATTACATCTGGTTCAGAGTTTAGTACGTGTCCCTAAACCGAAAGGGGGGTAATTTCTCCTATGCAGTTTCGTGGAGAGATGCGGGTTCTTGCCCCGATTTGGACGACCCACGAGAATCTTTGACGGACAATAACATTAATTATATATAGGCTCTTTTGACGGATGAAAGAAAAGATATATTATTACCATATAACTTATAAGTAGTGTTCATGCTAACGCCACGACTTCATTTAGAGATGTACATGAATCTCAATAAAATACTAAAAAAAATCGAGAGATCATTACACAGCAGAATGCAAAAACTATCTAAATAGGCAACATGCATATCTTCAGAGTTTAATTAGCCGACTGTTACAGATAAAGATCTAATGAAATAAATCCAATATTGATTTGTAAAATTCAAGATATATCAAGTATATGATCTCATCATTAAATGACCAATAACATGACTTAATACAATAAAATGAATAGCGTAGCACGGTGGTCGATTCTTTCAGTTGTCATAGGTTCAGCTCCTTCACCGGCTGCTAAAATACAAAGCGTTTGCCACTGAACATCAGCTCAAAAAAACATCTTATTGCCTATCAATTTACCGTTTCTCTGATGGTGCAGGATAAAAGTTAGAGAAGCTTTCACTGATGAAACTGAAGAAAGCTTCAGAATACAAACAAATGAAATTTCATAGAGCCATTTTATGATCCTAACAGTGTTTCAGTAATTTAAAAGTTGCACATTGCCCACAGTTCTCGTAATTTTGTACTGTGATGAAACAGAAAGAATAAAGATGATCACACCCCCATGGCATGTGTCCAACGCAAATCAGTATTTGCAAAATATGACAAGAATACAAGAGCACAGAATGGACTGGACATAATATAAAGTATCTGCCGAATACAACCAGAATACAGACCTTAGCTTGTTCTAGTGATTCAGGTCCTTCCATTGCTTTCCGGCATTGATGTATGGCTTCTGCTATGCTGGACTTTCGGTCCTCTTCCAGAGTTCAGATACCACGTAGCTGCCACTAGCATTGTACTCATTGATCTAAAGCATTAGCTACGGCCTTGTACACCTCGCCTCGCCAAGTTGTTCCTTTAAGCCCACCAGCTTCTCATTCTTGTCATCGATGATTAGCTGAAACATAACACATACGGTAATATTAAAGCATAAGGAATTGTGAGAAATACAATTTAGACCCTAATGTTTATAACCAATAACTCATCCATAGTCAGGTACAAACTTGACAACAAACTGCCACACCTATCTGCTGACACAATTAAATAAGAGTTTTTTTGTTTCTCATTCCCAAATGTCAAACAAATTTCCATGCACCAACCAAATGCAAGATAGAAAACAGAATTGAACAATCCATGTTTGTTTCGGACTCCAGATTGGATCATATAGAAATTCTCATCTTTCCAAAACTCCTAATAACACATTAACAGAAACAAGGTATTGAAATAAGCTCTAACTATGTATTGTTCTAAGAATCTACATATGGACCTATGCATATGTATAGAATAGAGACCCCTTACATCAAAAGGGAAAAAATCTTGTTCATGCATGGATGTGCCGCCATGCTGGTATTGCAATATTTTGTTTACTGTGAATGAAACACTTTTAAAAAAATTATACCAAATTTGCCACATTACGAATTGTAAATGCTTCCCCAGGCTGAAACCCCAAAATAGTGGCATGGCAGACCCTGGAGTCAGCACAGGCTGAAATCCCATGGTGGTTGCTTGTAAGGAAGCCGTGGCATTAGCACAGGCACTAGAACATTTTATTGAGATTCATGTGCATCACTAATGAAGTCATGGCGTTAGCACGGGCACTATACTAGTAAATTATAGCTTTAAAATTATCACACTATCAGCCTGTTCGTTTGGTTTCAGCCAGGGCTTATCAGGCATGATACAATGTTTTCCTCCCACGACAAATCAACATCAACCGGACTTATCAGCCCAGAAACCAACCAACGAACAGGGTGTATAAAAATGCGAGTTTTAATAAAGTCATAATCCCTCGTATTGTTCGTACATGCCTACGGTAAATGCTAGGTAGACAAGTATGGAAAGGATAAACTGCTTAAAGCATATATATGGTAAGCTCACTCTAAATGAGTGATTTCTTCTCCGATCTCTCTAGAGCCTTCGATAGCACAATTGAGATAGCGACGGGTTCTCTACCTATGCAGGAATGGGGTTCTCCACCCATACGAGGATAAATCGACGGAAGTATGAAAATAGGATAAGATAACGACAACACGATATGCAGCTGAGACATCCTAACGAATAAACAATTTAAACCTCGTTCTACACAAACCAATCAAATCGATCAAACAATTGTCATCTACCTTTACTATATATGGTCGGAGAGAGTAATATTTTTTATATAAATAAATTTGGTCAATTGGATCTTACTTTAATACGTGAGCAAGAGCATACCCAATTTTTATAGTTGTTGAGGTGTCACTCTAAAAACAACTAAATATCCGGTCCATTAACTCTAAAAACAACTAAATAGATCCATAATCTCAGTTTTTTATTTTTATTTATTTTATATTTTATTTTGTATTTCATTTTAGCATAACTAAATAGATCCATAATCTCAGTTTTTTATTTTTATTTATTTTATATTTTATTTTGTATTTCATTTTAGCATAACTAAATAGATCCATAATCTCAGTTTTTTATTTTTATTTATTTTATATTTTATTTTGTATTTCATTTTAGCATATATACAAATTGAATTTCAGATTTTGCTTTGGTGGGTGGGGAGGCCCACACAGGCAAGTAGGGCAGTGTCAGTACCCGCGCCAGCCTCTTTCCCTTTAAAAATTGCTGCCTGTCTACTTCACCTCCACAACGCCAAATTTTTTAAGATTCCATAAAACATTAAATATAAATAAAAAATAAAACTAATTACATAATTTAAACAAAATCCAAACCTAATTAAACTATAATTAAACACTAATTACCAAATAACGTCAAATTTTTTAAGATTCCATAAAACATTAAATATAAATAAAAAATAAAACTAATTACATAATTTAAACAAAATCCAAACCTAATTAAACTATAATTAAACACTAATTACCAAATAACAACAAAACACTACAGTAACAGTTTATCAAAAAATTTAGCAACTAAACTGGGTCTTTGTTTTCCTTACTCATTAGTTTAAGTCAAGGTTATGTTCTCGCACCCCACCCCCTATATATGCCATCCACACAACTGCGCGCATCCTCTTCTCGCCGGTATGGGATATTTGGGATAGGTCTTCTCCTCCTCGGAACGCTTCGCTTCTCTCGTGTGCTCTGCCTCATGCCATCCACACAACTGCGCGCATCCTCTTCTCGCCGGTATGGGATATTTGGGATAGGTCTTCTCCTCCTCGGAACGCTTCGCTTCTCTCGTGTGCTCTGCCTCCCCGGGGCTCTGGTTCCAAACAGCTTATAAATAATGGGCCGGCCTACTTACAGGACCGTCTCGTCTTGCTAGATCATTCTGGCCCATCAGGCCTACTTGACGCATGCCTCTGTCTCAACTCTAGTCTC
Source organism: Miscanthus floridulus (assembly GCF_019320115.1). NCBI lineage: Eukaryota > Viridiplantae > Streptophyta > Magnoliopsida > Poales > Poaceae > Miscanthus > Miscanthus floridulus. The sequence goes on from NC_089586.1 coordinate 1,621,770, forward strand.
ATCAACCAGGCCCCAAGCGGCGGAGTGGCTTAAACCCTAGCTCGCCGCCGTGCTCGCGTCCCCGCGCCTGCTGCTCCTTTCAGGCCCTAACCGTTCGTCGCCGCCGCCTCCGCGCTTTCCAGCCCACGCGGAAGCGCACCTAGTGCCATGGCGAAGAAGCGGAAGCGCAGCGACGCCCCGGCGGACGCGGCCGGCGCAGAGAAGCCCGACGACTCCGCGCCGGCGCGCCCGGAGCGCACACTCTTCGGCTTCAAGGACCCGGCCCCCGACGCCGAGCCCGCCTCCGCGGGCGACGGTGCTGCGGTGGCGCCGTTCCGGAACAGGGAGAAGGTGCTCATCACCTGCTCCCGCCGCATCACGTACAGGTGAGTGCTCCCTGTTTTTTTTTTTTTCCTTGCAGTGTCGTGACTCGTTTCATGTGGTGGGTGATTCCATACAATCGTGTGTGCTCGGCGTAGGTATCGGCATCTGATGCAGGACGTGCTGTCGCTGCTCCCGCACGCGAAGAAGGACAGCAAGGTCGAGTCGAAGCAGAGCAAGGGGAGCGCGCTGAACGAGCTGGTCGAGCTCAGGAGCTGCTCCAGCTGCCTCTTCTTCGAGGTATAGCTGTTCTACTCTGCTTCCACCCCGCATGGTGGAAATTTTGTTACAATTGACATGATGATGGTTGCTTTACTTGGTGCCTGAACAAGCTGTGTAAATTCGCTTGTCTTACACTGTGTAAGTCAGTGGCGCGAAGCAAATCTCAAGCTTTGGCTTTGGTCCATGTTTTCGTTCTATGAATGTTCTCTGGGCTCTCAGGCATTGAGTAAGCAACCCCCATTTTGCTCTGGTGCCAAATTCTCTACTGGGCAATGGGCGTTATCTTTGACTGCATTTGCGCCATCCGCCATCCCACGATTATAATTGTTCAATATATGTATGAATTAGACTTTTCAGTTCTGTTAACTTATTGAATTATGTGGCTGAAGTTTTTTCCTTCATGTATTACAGTGCAGAAAACAGAAGGATCTTTACCTTTGGATGGTGAAGTCTCCTGGAGGACCATCAGTGAAATTTCTAGTAAATGCTGGTATGCTATTGCCCAAATAATACTTACACTGTGGCTGTCTTATTCACTCCAGCCTATAATTTGTATGCTTTTGTCATGAGTTAACGATTAATCAAGATGTGATGTTTACTGTAGTTCACACCATGGAGGAGTTGAAGCTTACTGGTAACCATCTGAATGGGTCACGACCACTTCTTACATTTTCTACAAATTTTGATGAGCAACCTCATTGGAAGCTTGTGAAGGAAATGATAACTCAGGTATGTAACTGGTTTCACATGTTATGCCATACCTACATGTGGCTAAGCATTTTTTTAACAAGTTGATGAACTGCACTGATCTTTCCAAGTATCCAGATTTGCCGGTGCCATTTTCTCTTTGGTATGTAAACAGCTTGGTTTTCTAATGATAAAAATCTTGACTTTGCAAACATACAATAGGGTCAAACTCCACTTTGTTATTTTAGCACTGGATGTCTCAATGACAGATGGACCAGGGCCCACTTATCATTGGGACACCCTGTGGTAAAAGTGCAGGCTGTTGTTTGACGCAGTGGTAAATGTGCAAATTTTCTAAGAAACAAATTGTATCACCTTTTTGCTAGATTTTAATCCATAAGCACTGAAGATTACCATATGTTGGCTCTAGTTCTTTTTTTTGGGGGAAACGATGGGAACATAAGAACATCTTGCGCGCTGCTATCTAATCTTGCATTTCCATTGCTCACTGGAAACCAAAAAGATGGTGTATATGAAGTTAATATTGCGTATTATACTATCAAACTAACTTCTGTTGATGATGTATGTGAACTTTCATATTCATGTGCTTTATGGGACAAATAAGTTCTTACAAAGTAGAAGATTCTTGTAAAACATGTTTGTGAAATCATTACCTGTACTTTGCAGATATTTGCTACTCCTAAAGATCACCGTAAAGCAAAACCTTTCCATGACCATGTATTTGTGTTCTCCATTGTGGATGGTCATGTTTGGTTTCGAAACTACCAGGTGATCTATCTCTCCATTTGTCACATTGAATTTTTGTTTGGATTAGGTTCATTTTGTGTGTGTGCAATGCAAAGTTCATGTCTTAGCAGCATATGAATCAATGTTTTCAAGTCGTCCGGTCGAACCTAGTCGCCATGGGACCGACTAGGACGATTAATCACGATTAATCGTGATTAATCGGACGACTTGTACAAGTCGACGGTACCCCTAATCAGTCAGCAGGGACTGATTAGGACGATTAATCGGACGACTTGAAAACATTGATTTGAATTTTAGAAACCAACCTACTTTGGCAGATTTCGGTTCCCCACAATGAGATTGATAAAGTTGATAAAGGTGGTCTGGATAAAATGACACTTATTGAGGTAATTGCACTGAGCTTCTACATGGATACTTGACGTGCTTCCTAGTTTTCTCTAAACAACAATATATGTTTCGATTGCTCTATGTAGGTTGGCCCCAGGTTCTGTTTGAATCTAGTCAAAATATTTGGTGGAAGTTTTGGTGGTCCTACATGGTATGAGAACCCATACTACATTTCCCCCAATCAGGTATGCTAATTCACTATTCTGATGCCGAGTACTGTTTATAAGTTTAAATATATACTACTCTAGGCGACCCAGGTTAATTACTTTTCATCAAGGGCTAGTTGATACTGTGTTATTTAATTCCTTCAGTTTTTAAGTTTTTAAAAAGAGAAATTATGAGGCAGGTGATAATGAACAATTTCTCCCACGCAAGACAGAACACTTATATGGAAGTCATTGTGCACTTTTTAATGAAGAATCGAGTGTTGGAACTATCCAAGAACGAGATTTGAGCTAAATTTGGCACTAACATAGTCTTCAAGGCATTGAGAATTATGCTTGCATGTTCAGATCAGTATATAGTAGAACACAGTGCACGCCACTAACTATTTTGGATGAATTGCACATCATGGTGTACAACACTGTGCTGTCCTGTTTTCCTTGAGTTGGAGCTAAGAATGAAAAGCATTTACTTATGCTTGGTGCACTTCCAGTTCACTGTAGTGTGTAGTTTGTTGTAGCCTAAATAATTTGCCCGTCTGCCACTGGTGTTTATTTGAGGACTTAGCATTGTACTACATGTGATATTGTCCAACTAGAACAACTGATTTCGTGCCATGTTTAATGTTTCTGACACTTTTTGGTTTCCTTCAGATCCGTGCACTAGAGAAGAGGCAGAAGGCAGGCAAATATGCCAAGAAGGTGAAGGCCAAGGTGAGGAGGAAGATGCACGAGATGGAGAACACGCTGGAGCCTGATGAGTTTGCTGAGCTCTGGAAAGGAGAGTAACTTGGCTTTGATCGACCTTGTCAAAGTCGTGAAGCACCAGCAACTCCTTTCAGCAAGCGCGGATTTTGTTTACCAGTGTCTGTGCCCATGTTGTGGAAGTTTTGTATGACAAGGCATATGTTTATTTACATAAAATCGGATTTTAGTGATGAGATAACTTCTGCCCATATGACATTCTCTCGTGTTTGCTTCTAGTTAATGTGGTGCCAAGTGTTATATCACTTCCGAATTGGTCGCTGAGAATCATGAGGCGCAATCACAGCTCAAGGCTCAAGTGTTCTATGTATACAGTATACTTCAGTAAAGGTCAAGGCAGCAGAAGGCCTCATTTCAGCGTGACTGTTTTACGTAGTGGTCTCAAATTCGAACCATTTCCTAGATTTTTTACCAAAAGAAAACTACATTTACCTCTGCGTTCCGAACTTCAAATCCAAACACGCTGAAGGCACTGTCAAGGGCCTGTTTGGAACGCAAAATATTTTCAGAAATATACATGCAGAAAATTTCGGAGGAACAGAATTATTTCACCCGCACGAGAGGCGCATGGGCCTCAACATTTAGGCCCACTACTACACGCAGAGGAGCCCAAGGACCTAGGGTTTCCACCTCTACGCCGCCGCACACATATAAATCCTGTGACCAAACCCTCGCCTCCATTCTCCGCCCGCCGCCGCCGCCCCAGTCCCCGAGCCGAAGCAGCGCCTCGCACCGCTCCGATCCAATGGCGCCGACGTCGAAGCTGTCGATTGGCATCAAGCGCGCGTCGCGGTCGCACGCGTACCACCGCCGTGGGCTGTGGGCCATCAAGGCCAAGAACGGCGGCGCCTTCCCCAAGGCCGAGAAGCCCGCCGCCGCCGCGGAGCCCAAGTTCTACCCCGCCGACGACGTCAAGCCCCGCGTTCCCAGCACCCGCAAGCCTAAGCCCACCAAACTCAGGTGCCGAAGTCATTCCTTCGAGTCGCAGACCGCGTGGTGTTCGTGTTTATTTCGCGTGGAGATTTGATTCCAACCGCCCTTCGTTTGTTCAGGTCGAGCATCACACCCGGGACGGTGCTGATCATCCTCGCTGGGCGCTTCATGGGGAAGAGAGTGGTGTTCCTCAAGCAGCTCAAGTCCGGTCTGCTCCTCATCTCTGGTGAGCCACGCTTAGTCCACTTATCCCTTTGGTTTGTTTCTGTGGTCGGTCGCGCCGCCTCCCCTAATCACAGCCAACTAGCCGAGTAGTGTGGATCTATATCAATCCGTAGTTAAAAGCTTTGTAGTTTATGCTTAATCAGTTGAAAGTTAGTTGTAAATGCTTACTCTGGTTAGCTCAATCTGGGAACTATATTATTTGTAGAGTCTGGTGTGACGACGGGGTGTATATATTAGCAATTGGAATAATAATAAGGTACTTCGAAGATTTTTTAAGATTGTCTTGCAACTACACATTTACTCGAATAGGTGAACCGAGTTTTTAAGGATTAAGGAATCTGAATACACATTTACTTGAATAGTTGAACCGAGTTTTTAATGAATCCGAATCCAGTTTGGACTATGGGACCTGTATGTGTGATAGAAGCATTGGTTCTTTGATGGCACTGTTACATGGTTAAAAAATAGACTGTTGTACTATCTGCATTCTCATGTCTTTGACCTGGTGCAAACATTTTTCCTATATAAGTAATGTAAGCCAAGACTCCTAGGAATGTTCGGATTTATAATAGTTACTTTTAGTTGAAGTTGATAAAACGATTCTGTTCACCATCACAACCATACCCTGCAGCTTGTCTAGCTGCATGCCTCTGTTCATGCATGCAAAAGAGTTTTTTCCCCATCCTGTTCTACTTGATATTGTTTTTCCTGTCATTAGTTTCTTAATAATTTTCTTATCTTTCAGGGCCTTTCAAGATCAATGGAGTACCGATCCGCCGTGTGAACCAGACCTATGTCATTGCTACATCAACCAAGGTTGACATCTCTGGTGTTGATGTCGCAAAGTTTGATGACAAGTACTTTGCGAGGGAGAAGAAGCAGAAGGCGAAGAAGACTGAGGGCGAGCTTTTCGAGACAGAGAAGGAGGTAGGTGTCCGAGTAACATGATCTGTTGTTTCATCGACCCTTCGTGCTCCATGTTGTGATTACCGTGCTTCATGTCTTTTGATGAATCTGTGCAGGCATCCAAGTCTCTGCCTGACTTCAAGAAGGATGACCAGAAGGCTGTGGATGCTGCTCTGATCAAGGCTATTGAGGCTGTCCCAGAGCTGAAAACCTATCTTGGCGCCCGGTTCTCTCTCAGGGATGGTGACAAGCCCCACGAGATGGTCTTCTAAGCTTTTAGTTTTTGAGTTCGGAGGAAGTCGTTTTGCCTGTGTGCTCTTGTACTTCTGAGTTTTGTACCCGGGGTAGTGAACAATTTCATTCTGATTGAAGTCTGCCTGTTAAATATTATGAGAAGATCTAAGAAAGCTTTATCCGTGTTGGTGGTTCAGCATTGCACTATCTGCTTTTGGTTCTTTAGGTAGGTCAATGTTGTCTTGAGATCCCATTTTGTTCGTTTGAATTGCTGACTGTACGTTGTTTTTGCTATCATTTGAGTGCCTCAACGACAAATGAGCCAACTCCCCTGTCGCTCTCATCGATTCGATTTCTTTCATGCTGCCACACCAGTTAGACAGAAGGAACAACTTTCCGTTGTGTTGGAGTAGTCATTAGCTACTCCATGACCCCTTGTGCAGATTGTTGGTCCTTGAACTTGTCTCTTGTTCTAAACCCTTGTGACGCCATACATGCTTGACATGTTTGCATTTTTTTATTGAAAAATAAATGTGCTCCATCCTCATCCAATCGTTGGCAGACAAAGCTGGCGGCGTCCGCTGTCAAGCCTCTTCGTTTCAGGTTTGTTGTCAGATAAAGAATTTGTGGCCAACCTCCAAACAATTCAGCTACCAAATTTCCCCAAAAATGAAATATGCCCACAACTCTTAACCTGCTCAATTGTAGGCACCCTTTGACGCTGGCTTTGTCGTCATGCCATTTCTGTTCTAATGCCATGCAAAGAAGATCATCCATGCGTGATACCAATTTCATTTTTCCGAATGGTTGGTTTTCTTGATTTTGATTTTGGCTTGAGTAAAATAAGAAACTGAAAGCGGCGGCCCGTGGCACATTTGCACGGCCCAGCAGGAAGCTACCCTAGCCAAACGCCTCTGTGTATATCCAGGGGTGGAGGCGCGGCGGCACAACCAGATCACCGACTACCGTCCTCCGATCAAGCCGATGGCACCCTTGGCGTCCATGCTCGTCCGTGTTGCATCCGGCAGATCCCGCTTAGCTCTCCCAGTGGTTGCCGCTTTACCTCGCGCTGCCCGCTCGGGTGATCATGATCTGATCCTAGGCAGCGATGCCTTCAAGCGGCAGTTGTTTGGATGCGCACAGCACACTCGCCGCTCTTTCTGCACCCATTCGTCCTCCGCAGGTATACATCTTCTGAAACTTGTGGCTAAACAATGGCCTCATCAAGTACATGCTTGGGATTTTGATGGAACGCTGTCTTGTGTCCACTGATCGATGTGAACTTTTATTCGCTGGTGCAAGCATCACAATCTGCAGCGTGACCATGATGATATGGTTTCGCCGGTTTGACGAATTCAAATACTGTGTCCATCATGTGCATCGAGTCAACAATTTGGGTCTCGACATCCGTCTGGGTCTGAACAAAAATTCCGACATTCCTCTCTCAGAGATGTACTCTTCGACGCCTATGATATCTGACGAGGCTTATGAGCGATTCAAAGCCCTGGGTGGGTGTACCATTGAGTTTGATCCATGCCTGGGCATTCGGGTTATCCGAAAAATTCGAGTTGGGTAATTCGGGTTTTAAAAAATCCTACCCGATGTTTATCCCAAAACAGCATTACTCGAATTTTCGGGTACATGATATTTCGGGTTCGGGTAATATCCATTATACCCGAAATTATAAAAGATATCAGTTTTAGCAGAATTTTGGCTGCATTTACATTGATGTCATCCGGTTCTGGCATCTGCACAAAAACGATTCATTCTAACTGTGTGAACTATGGTCTACGAAGATTCATTCCTAACAACAGTAAATTATTAAGCTCTCATATTCTGCACAGAAAAATGAACTATCATATTCAGTGCTCAGTCTCAATAAGCAGACAACAGATACAGTTCATCAGTTCTGTGGACTGGGCCACGCAGGAGGTTTTCGTTCTGTGGACTAGGCCACGCAGGACAGACTTGCTGTCGCTGGCTTGGTGGTGGGCTGGGCCATGCCCACGAAGACTTAGTGGAGTTTGCGAGTTGCAACGGCCTTAGCTAAAATTCGGGTTATATGGGTAGTTCGGGTGACCAGGCATGTAACCTGAATTACCCAAAATAATTTTGGGTTTCCAGAGTTTCTATCCGAATTAGTGATCGAGTATTTCGGGTTCGGATATTTCGAATTTGGGTCTAGGTATTTTGGGTTTGGGTAATAGGTACCGGGTAATGTGCCCAGCCTCACTGCTGCTGATGATGACTGAACTATCTTCACCTAGCTAGGAAACTACTAGTATAGGGGAACTATCTTCACCTATGATATGATTATGAACCCCAAGTCAGCATCTTTGCGCGTGTTCGGCTGGCTGGTGCCGCGGTTGGGGCTGGCCAGCCCACTCACGCGCGCACTGTTCACATAAACAGTGTCTTTCAGTCAGAACAATATTTTTCTCTCACAACAATCCAGCTGGAACAATATTTTGGCTTATTCAACCAGCCAGCTGAACACTCCCTTTATTTATGTAAAATAAAATAATAGACATGTAGTATTAATGTTTTATGTTATCTATGGACCTGCAAGTGAGCATGGTTCTGGAGTTGACATGTTATGTACCTGCATATAATTTGATGGGACAATTGTCTGAAGTAGGTAATTCAAGTGACGTGATTCTAATGAGTTTTTTTTAATAGTTAAATCTTTGTATTATGGAAAAAATATCAAACAGATTACCTAGCAATCAGGTAAGAAAGCTGAACAAAAATACCATGCCATGTAGGCTTGATATTTTCATAACACGTTGGCGCTAATATAGTGGCATAAGCACAACATATGGATTTCTGATGATACGAAGTAGAGTTTTATCAACACGCAAATGGGCTTCCATCATCAACTGATGTAATATTAAGTCAACTAGTCAAGAGATGTCGACCTGTGGCAGCTGGCAGCCTCTGCGTGCTCAGCATTCCTGGGTCAAGGCGAGGACAACATAACTTCGTCTAATATGCAAGCATGGAACAACTCTTCTATCTTCCTCGATATATGTAGTTTTGAAAAGGTAAAGTTGATTGGTTGGCTGTGTTCAGTTTGTAACCTCGTCTAATGTTTCATGCTCATGGTAAGATTATTTTGCCGCTGATGGATCACGGTGAGCTGAGGTTACGATGCTTTATTAGTTTTTTTAATGAAATTTTATTAGTGCTTGTGATCTGCCCTCTTTCAGCATTCATAAATTCTGAAGGAGGACATATCACAAACACTAATAAAAATTCATTAAAAAACACTAATAAAGCATCATAACCTTTCTGAAGAAGGGCAGATCACAAACACTAATAAAATTTTATTAAAAAAACTAATAAAGCATCATAACCTCAGCTCACCGTGATCCATCAGTGGCAAAATAAAATCAATAATAAAGGGGAAATCATATTGGAGAACAAGTTTACGCAGGGCTTCCCCATGGCAAACAAGTTTATGCAGTTGGACTGGCAGCGGTTTGTTTGGCTACGTGAAAAATAAGGAATGTTGTTTGGAAAAATAAGGAATGTTCTTTGTTTTGAAGGAAAAAGAGTAAAATCTCCTACTGAGATTATGTGTATGATTCTCTTTCCCATCTCCATCTTATTGGGCATGGCTTCAAGGACAGGAGTTCATTCCTCAGTTGGAGCAAAGCGTGGGAGTACCATGCTTCATATCTTTTGATTTGATTGAATCTGCAGGCATCCAAGTCTCTGCCTGACTTCAAGAAGGATGACCAGAAGGCCGTGGATGCCATCCTGATCCTGTCCCAGACCTGAAAACCTACCTAGGCGCCCGGTTCTATCTCAGGAATGGTGACAAGCCCCATGAGATGGTCTTCTAAGCTTTTAGGGCTAGTTTGGATGAGACCCTGGAGCCTTTTTGCCTGGCTTCGATGCTGCCTGTGGCCCTGTGCCTTGCCTGTGTTCCGTTTGGATGGAGTGTGGACCAGGCAATGGTTGACCAGCCAGACAACCAAATTTGAGTGCCTGGTGCTGCATCTAAGTTGCCTGGCCTAACAAGAGTGATTAGCCATTAAATGGAATACAACTTAATCGATCTTTTTGCGTGATCGAGAAAAAACTTAATCGATCTTTTTAATTAAAAAATAATCTGTCACTATTAGTCTATCTATTATTAAATATGTGAGACTTTGTTATTATAAACATGCAATATTAGCTTGCAAAGTATAATTAAGTTATTGAGTGTAATTAACGCTTTATTAAAAATATTTTTTAGTTAATCAAGAAAAATAATATTAATCGAAATCATATTTTTTTCTTAATCAAGCTATATAAGTATATGTTAATCTTACATCATAGGTATTTTAATGCACATCCACATTATGTATACTCTCTCATTAATATTCTCACGCCTAGACCTCCAACTAAACAATATTTTTTTAGACTTGCTAGCCAGGCAAAAATCACTTTTTAGGCAACAATTTTTTTTTTCCAAGCAACTTCCCTAGGCTTCCATCCAAGCAGGCCCTTAGTTTTGGAGTTCGGAGGAAGTCATTTTGCCTGTGTGCTCTTGTACTTCTGAGTTATGTACCCGAGTAGCGAATGTGTTTCATTCTTATTGAAGTTTGTCTGTCAAATTTTACGAGAAGATGTAAGAAAGTTTTATCCGTGTTGGTGGTTCAGCATTGCGTTATCTGCTTTTGGTTCTTTGAGTAGGTCAATGTTGGCTTGAGACCCCATTGTTTGAATTGTGCATATCCTCTGTCAAGAGCAGAGCAACCAGTGTCTTCTTCCTTGACTGTCCTCTATCTGAGGGATAGCAAATAGGATCTTGGAATGCATCTATCTATTTGGGATGCATCCTAAGAAATGCTTAAATAATAATGATAGCTTAGTTCCATATATCATCTCGATACGGTCTACTTCCATACACCATAGTAAGTAAGGGGCTAGCATGATATATCATGGGAAGTGTAAAGGTGGGTCCAGTAATATTCAGACAAGAATCCCATACACGCCGACAAAGTTTTTATGCTAATGCACAACGATGCAAAGCTGTGGAGATTGTGTTTGCCTAAGAAGGACAGGGAGGCACATAGCACATGCTTGGTGCCAACTTATTTTGTCGCCCCTATGTAATCAGTAATTGTGAATGATGATGTTGTAAAGCTTGAAACAGATGGGCTCATTGAGCCTAGATCAATGAAACAAAAACAAACACGTGGGGGAGCCTCTCCCCGTTGTCATTCAAAAATAATAATAATAGTGAGGTCACTTGATGTGTACAGTTGAGTCGAAAGTCCTCATTCCCAAAACTATCTTTGCTTGATTCCAATTGGGAAGGCACGTGATCTCGTATAATTATCTCTGGCATTTGGATTGTAGATAGTTTTTCATGGAAGACACAAAGGGAATTACAATTATATCAATAGAACTATAGAAGGGTCAGTTTGGATCTACTAACACCTAATAGTTAGCTAGTTTTTTTCATGGAAGACACAAAGGGAATTACAATTATATCAATAGAACTATAGAAGGGTCAGTTTGGATCTACTAACACCTAATAGTTAGCTAGTTAGTAGCTCTAGCTAACAATTAATTGTTATTAGTTGAGTTTGGTCTAGTTAGTTATTGAGATGGTTGTTAGCTTGATATCTAGCTAACAATTAGCTACTTTATTAACCGTTAATTGATAGCACCTAACTATCAGGCGCATGGATCCCAACAGTTCCAAAATAAAAGTTTTTTAAAACACTAGCGAAGGCGTGATATACAAAGTGAGGGAGGGAGAAACCTATGCATCCATCCAAAAATAGTAACCTTGCACAGATGGTAAATTCCCTCGGTCAGCTTCAGACATGGAGGCCGACGCCACTGCCAAACACATTACACATGACCAAACCCACACATTAGGCCACCCCCAACGCGCCAAGCTGACTTGTAGCCCCGTCCTCCACGTCTGCGTGTGAGATCCATATCATACCCGGTAGTGGTTTCTGTCGCAGAACCGATCAATTTATAAGAGCACAAGTACAATGGCAGCCCACAAACGGTCGCACTGTCATACTTGAGTTCATATAAACCCGGTAGTCTGCCGAGTACCACGACAGGTCTCGATAAACGATCCACATACAACCAAGATCGTACATGATTCAATGTACATGTCACATATTACATGAAGTTCACAGTTACATTTCATTCATCAGAGTACGGACTAGAGTTATTACAAACCAAGTTTGATCGATAGTAGCGGAAACAAATTAAAGTTCGAAAGTAGCATTTGCCAACAGAAGTTCAAATACAGTGCCATCATATGATCACAATCCACAAAAACATGATAGAAGGATTATTAAAGATGCTTGCCCAAGGCCCACTCCTCATCCACGGTGGGATAGAAGCAATTTTTGTAATACTCATGATAGACGGTACCATCTGCAATAATGAGAATAAAACCCTGAGTACGAGAAGGTACTTAGCTAGACTTATCCGTCATAAACCAGAAATAAATTGACTCCAAGGATTATGCACGGCTTTATAAGTGGAGGTAGCTTGACAACATTTTGCATAAAAAGCGATTAACTCAATTATATAATTATACTTCGGTCATCAAGTTAATTATAATTATTCATCTCTAGATTAACAACTATCATGTGCCAAGCATGTTGTATATCATTTTAAGATCATACAATAGTAACCATAGCCGGTGTAGCAATTCCATGTTTAACCGAACCATCACATTCCATAATACAATTACTACGATGTTGGTACTAGCCAAGTTTCTCACTATCCGAAAGAGACGGCGATTCGAATCGATTTCAACCAGCTGAGAATTTATTCCTAACACAAACCCAAGCGGACCAGATCAACGGTCACCTTAGGTCACCTTTGGTATAACTCAAGTACACATTTCGCTGGTTCGCCCAGCGCCGCACAATGAGGGACAACCAGCTGCCAGGACGATCAGGACTACCCTGCCCTTGGGCTCACGCCTGGCTCCCCGCACATCCTTACTACCATCTAGAGTGCGCACTTTGACAAAGCGGGGTCCAGCTTGAGTTGAGCTACTCGGCTTCGTGGTCGGAACGAGTTATCCGGCCAGCTAAGTGATAGGCATGCGTTCAATCTTGTCAAACAGCGCCAACAACGGTACGGTCCTTAATCGGCACAGACGGAATCACATAAGTCAACCTACACATAGACTCCGTCCGGCCTCCATTTACATTACCACATGGTTCTTTTCTACGATAGCAAATATAGCCAACCGTGCTTCGATATCCACTTATATCTCACAGGTGACAAGAAATCACCCGACTTCTACCAGTCTAAGCATGGCTAAGTATATATTCGATCCTGGACCTACACAGGGTTAATGGTGTATATATCTAGACAAGGTAGTTCCATGCGTCAAGTATTTTCAATCAACTCTTATAACCTAATGTATCAATTATAAAGGACTCAAGTAATATTTTGTAAACCACTAGGAGACTTAGAATGCTCCGGGGCTTGTCTTTTAGAAAAGTGGTGGGACGGTGGTCAGGGCACTCAGGGAGCTCTTCTAGATTCTGCTCCTCTTCTTCGGAAGCTGCGGTTTGAGAATTCTCCTGTTGATCCCCTTCCTCTTCTTCATTGAATTCCAGCAACGTTATCTCCTCGGTCGATCCTATATGTATGATCATGTAATAAGATATTGCGAATGCATGTATGACAACACGTATAATATGATAAGAAATGATGAATGCATCCTTGTAAGTATTTTCAACAGCATGGTGTCAAAGTAATAACAAGTGCATTCTAATCTACTGAGTAGGTGCATATCTCTTCTCTATTCCTTAAGCAAAAACTCCTGCAATTCATTTATCGAACTATCAAACAACAGCTACTTGTTTTAATCATAACTGGAGTTATATACATCAAAATCATATGGTTGTGGACATTTTGGAAAACTATGAAATTATCTATAACTTTATTTTAATACTCTTAAGGTGATTCAACATTTATCTAGGTGAAACAATTCAGTCAAACAAATTTGTCCAGAAATTAAACAATTAGGACAACAGACTTCTAACAACCAAAACTCTTAAACTCTAAGTCCTATGATCATGAAAATTTAACACAAGGTATATTAATAAGTTATCTACAACTTTGTTATTAACAAGTTTTACAGAAAAAACCATTATCAACATGAAATCATACACGCAACTGAAACTACACATGTAACTATCTATTTGAATTATAAAGCAATAATTAATTAGTTGCATACAATCAATGGCTTCTAAGCCTCACCATTAACACCAACAGTTCATATGCATCATAAGTACCATAGAAAGCATCATGGTCAATCAGAATTTAATTACTTAAATACCTTTATTAATTTAATTAGATAATTAGGGGAAATAACAAACATATGCCAAATGTACACAATAAAAATCTCATAAAATTACAGTGTCTTTTTAGTGCTCACAATAGACTACTATGAAAATTTTATCCCATTTGGACATGTATAACATCCTATGCAAAAATGACAAGCTAGCAAGAGTTATTTTAGCAAAAATAGTTAACCCTATAGAAAAGTGTCAAGCAACAGATTATATATTTTTTCTAGCTTCATATTAGTGCCATACTACTATACAAAAATTTGCATAGCAACATGTTACATATTTTTATCCCTACAATTTTCCTCAGAAAATGCCATTTATTAATAGATAAATAGAAAGATAATATTTCAATCAAGTTTACTACAAGATTAATATTTTTCCTAGCTAGAGCATGTCAAAACAAGACTAACAAAATTGGAATCACAATTTTATCACATTTCTAGTTCAAGATACATAATTTACAAGATTGCAAACATTCAAAAAGCATTTATCTAAATACATTTTAATCACCAATAAAAATACTAGAAACTGTACATATCATATTTTTATAAAACACTATACTTCATGATGAACACAACAAAATTTGGTTCACATGATTTGGATCTCCAAAACTCCACTTATGATTTTTCAAAGTTAGCATGTAAATCTGAAAATAAATGAACTATCCCCCAGTCCTACAGTCGCTGACAGCTGGGACCCCAGTGTCAGTCGAGCCCCACATGTCAGAGAGACAAAAATAGGGGAGAGGTCCGAACGATGGTTTCTCGCCAACGGCGAGCTCGCCGACGGTAGTGACTACACCGACGTGATCTACTCATCCGCCCGCACCGGTGATGGTCCTTGCATGGCCGAAAGAAGCACGGAAACTCCTCACCAACGACCATGGCGGACGGCGGCGATGGCACAGCGGTACGTCGGCCAACTCCGACTAGGGCTTGGCAAAAGCGATGGCTTCCTAGGCTCCAGGGAGGTTGAAAGGTCCTTGTGTGGTTTTGGTTATTGAGTGACAACTCTAGGTGGACTAATTGTGTTTATGTGAGATATACAGGTGATTAGTCCACAAGTACATATGTGTGAGCAACATATGCCGTGAAGGTAAAAATAGTTTGGAAATGTTACAAAGCTCACACATGTGATGATGAAGGAGCTTATTGCACATGAGACATGACATTGAGTCATGTGATCAAGGTGGAGAAGATCAAGACAAGACTTGGCTTGATGGACCAGTTGCAAGCGTGAAGGGCAAGTTGGAGGCTTTGGAGCGATGGACCGTGTGGCGGTGAAGCTTGAGCAAGACTTGGCGCCGATGGACGAAGGCAATGGTGAAAAGCAAGTGAAGTTAAGATTGATGAACCAATATGATCATGTGATGATATAAAGTGGATCATATCACTGTTGATCATGTTGGTGCATGTGTTGCATCGACATTGGAGGAGATGGACTGAAATGCGCAAGGCAAAAGTATAACCTAGAGTATTTCATTTCACTAGTCATAGGTGTGTAGAGAAGTTGATGACTAGGTTTAGGATAGATGGCCGTACTATCAATAGGGGCAAACTTGTTTGCATATCGGTCGTCTAGTGCCACTCGAGTGATCTAACTTTACATCATCACTAGAATCGAGTGTCATGGCAAGTTGAGTAACTAATCCTTTGGAAAATGTTTGTGAAAAGATAACACACATACACATGGTGGTGCACACTTGGTGGTGTTGGCGCATTTGCAAAGGAGAAGAAGTTAGAGTTATCATGAATCAACTTAGAGAAGAGAAAAAGGTTTTTTAGTGTACTCCAAACTATAAGATGGTCCTTGGATTGGAATACAGTTTTGATCCATTGTCATTTGGATCAAGTATGCATGTGGGATGTGTAGCCCTCTGAGTAAGCTTACCAAAATGTCCAAGATCATCGAAATCGGAGTTCGGAGCTAAGAGTTATAGCCGTTTTAGCGTTGAAAGGTATGTGACCGGACACTGGCACGAAAAATGACCGAACGCTCAGGGTCTGTGTCTGGTCAGCACCTGCGAGTCCGATCACAGTGTTCGATCAGTGTTTTTAGCATGTCCAGAAGCGACTGGACGCTGGGAGAGTCTGGTCAGTGATGATCGGACACGTCCGGTCGCTGAAAAACATCTCTAGAACCTTTCTATAAGTGACCAGACGCTGGGGTCCACCGTCCGGTCGTTATGACCTACGCATTCGGTCAGTACACGCTTTGCCCAATGAAGGGGTAATGGCTATTTTAGCCCTTAGGGCTATAAAAGGAGTGTGTGGCTGGCCTTGGGCTAGTTGCTGAGCACCCTCATGCCTATGTGGCTTGTGTAGGAGTGCTTGGATGCCCTCTAACTCACTTGTGCTTGCAAGAGTGCGAATCGATTGCAAGTGAGTGTGATTCTAGTGCATTGCATTGTGAGATTACATCGAGTGGCACTAGGTGATTAAGTTGTAAGCCGGTGGTGCTTGTTACTCTTGGAGGTTGCCACCTCCTAGATGGCTTGGTGGTGGTCTCCGTCGAAGCCCGCAAGAAGCTTGTGCGGTGCTCTAGAGAAGAGCTTTGTGAGGGGCATTGTGCTCGCCGCGTGGGAGCCACAAAGAGCAACTCTAGTAAAATGTGTCATTTAGCTACCCTCACTTTTGGGGTAGGTTCTTGCGGTTCTCGACATGCGGACTTGGCGGGTGATGCCAATTAGCCGTCGAACCACCAAGTGAGTGGTCGACACAACGGGGACGTAGCGTGTTGGTAAGCATGCGAACCTTGGGAGAAAATCACCATGTCAACCTTGTTCTTCCCATTGGTTTGCAATCCCTTTACACAAGCTTGTGATTACTTTTATATACATTGTGCTTGTGTAGTTGCTCTTGTAATTAGTTAGCTTGTGTAGCTCACTAGTTACCTTCTTGCTTGTGTAGCATAGAAGTAGCTCCCTTGCATGGCTAATTTAGTTTGTGTAACCTTGTTAGTCACATTGCTTAGTTTATGTAGCTAAGTATTTGCGCTCTCTAATTTGGCATTAGTTGCCTTGTTATTAAGCATTGCTAGTGAGCTTAGTTGGCTTTGTGCTTTTGCTTACTAGCATGTGTAGGAGCTCCTTCATTACTTGAAGTACTAGTGGCATAGGTTTATGTGACTTTGCTCCTAGAATTGGTTAGGTGAGCTCTAGCTAGCCCAGCACCTTTGTTGCTTAATTAGGATCTTAGCGAGGTGTTAGAGAACAAAGATAGAGGGTGTAGTCTTGGCTAGACCGATAGTATTAATTCTGCACTTGTTTCAGTTAGCCGATGTGATTAATTTTAAAAAGGACTATTCACCCCTCTCTAGTCAGCCATCTCGACCCTATAAGTGGTATCAGAGCGAGGTCTCTCATTTGTGGTCTTCACTGACTCAAGAGGATGGCGTCTAGTGGACTAGATGTTTGTGAGACACATTTTTGATGGCATAAACTTTGCACTTTAGAAAAATCACATGCTTGATCATTTTCGTGCAAAGAGACCTAAGTTTTGGTGGATTGTCACTAGTGGTCTCACTCATGTCTTGGATCATAGAAATCTCACCAAAGCTCAAAGAGTTCTCTATGAACTTGATGCACATGCTTGTTATTTTCTAATTGATGCTTTGAGTTTTGATTTGATGAAACAAGTAAACATCATGGAAACTGCTCGTGAGGTATGGGAGTCCATCAAGGGCACCTTCGGTGATTTCTCCATATGGGATGATGGCAAATTCAAGAATGAGGATGAGCCCAAGAAGGAGGCACATGAGTGTGTTGAGCATGATCACAATTTGGTGATTATAAAAGATTGCTCCACCTCTTGGTCAAGTGATGATGATGATGATCGATTCACTGCAAGTTCACTTGACAAGGTTGATGATGATGCCACAAATGTTGCACATGAAGATTCTACCTCAAGCACACTTGGTGGTGATCTTGACGATGTTGGTTCATGTTCAAACCATGATGATGATGCTACTACAAACTCTCCTACTACACCACATTGTTTCATGTCACAAGGTGACACCAAGGTATTAAATAATAATGTGGTTGATCATGTTGATTCATATGATGAGCTTGTTAGTAGACTTGCTAGCATGACCGTGTCTTTAGAAAATGAGAAAGCTAAAATAATGAAATTAGAAAATGAAAACTCATTTCTAAAGAACTCTTGTGAAGAACATAAGAAATTACTTGATGCTTTTAAATCTTCACATGATGAGCTAAAATTGAATCATGAGACACTACTTGCTTCTCATGAAGAATTATTAGAACAACATGCTTCTCTCATTAAAGTGTTTACAAAGAAACTTAAAAATAATGAGAGCTCATCACATGGATCAAATGATAAATTGCAAAATGTTGCTAACCCTTGTGATGTAAACAAGAAGCATGTATCCACCTCTTGTGATGATTTATTAGATATGCCATGCTCTTCACATATAGATGTTTGTTCTACTTCTATGTCTTGTGAGACTAACCTTTTGAAGGAGAACAATGAGCTTAAAAATGAAGTGAAGAATTTGAGCAATAAGTTAGAGAGGTGCTACAACTCAAAAATCACCTTTGAGCACATGTTGAAGAATCAAAGAAACTATGGTGACAAATGTGGCCTTGGCTTCAAGAAGAAGATGACAAAGGGCGAAAGAAAGAGAGAAAGAAAGATGAAGAAGCTACAACAAAAAAAGATCTCTCACACCATGTGCTACCGGTGTCATGAAGCAGGACACCTTACAAATGGTTGCCCTAACATTGAGAAGCTCAAGAATATAAAAGAAGAAGAAAGGCTCAAGCATGTGAAGTGCTTCAAGTGCCGCACTTGAGGTCATCTTACCTCAATGTGCCCAACCAAGCAATTGGTGAAGCAACTAGAAGAGTCTCAACCAAAGCCACAAGTTGAGCAAGAGAAGACACCCCAAGAGCAAGTCAAGATCAACCATGAAGATGGTAGTGATTGGATGATAAAGAAGAAGAAAACTAGAAGGGGTGGAAAAGCAAGAGAAAGAGCAATGCGTCCAAGGATGAATCAAGATATAAAGCAAGTGAGCAAGAACAAAGAAGAGAAAATAAAGAAGATTGCTCACATGAGGTGCTATAGTTGTGACACATTGGACCACCTAGCTTTGGGTTGTCCAAACAAGCTTGAGAAGAAGGCTCAAGCAAACAAGGAGAAGCAAGGCAATGAGAAGCATGACATAAGCAAGGAAGAAAAGGCTCAAGCAAAGAGAAAGTGCTACTTATGCCGAGAAAGGGGACATATGGCACATTCATGTTGATGAGGACATGGCACCTTCGGATATGAACAATGATTATAAGGTGCGCTTGTTCCTACATTTGCATAGTGGCTTTGGTTATAATTCACTTGGTTCCACATGTACATGTCACTATTTGATTGTAGGTTCAAATGTGTTTCATAATGGAAGTTCATCAAATTTGAACTTTAGGTTCGTCGGCAGCCCAACAGTGCCTCATTGGGAAGGCCATAACTCATCCATCCAGAGTACGATCGAGGTCAATGAGCACTTGATGGAAAGCTTGTTTGATAATCTTTCAAATAGATCTAGTTCCATCTCAATATCACGTCGGCAAGACCTCCAAATCATCAATATATTCTGTCGCTGTTTCTACTGGAAGCTACACTATCGTTATGGGCTTGTTATTCATCCTTGGGACCCTGGCCCAAGTGGGAGCACACCCCAAGGACTTGGAGAACCCACCAAGAAATCCCTTGGATGTCCTCCTCCTTGGACACCACCTTAGGAGGCCAGCAAGGACGTCCAAGCCAAGCCAGAGCCCCAGTCCAATCCGAGTTCGAGTCTGCCTCAGCCGTCAGGATCAGTCTGCAATAAAACGGACGCCTAGGACGCATCCGAACTCCGTTTTCGATGATCCACATATGTATGGAAAGATAATTTGATAAGGAAGCCAATCCAAGTGGTTTCACATCAAAAGCTCTTCGGAATCAACGGGAATCGTCGAAATAAGTCAGCATCCAGAATCTGTCAGGGTGCTACGACACCTTCTTTTGGGCCGTTGGGCCTTGTAACGTGTTGGGACACCTTTAGGACGTGAAGAGGGATCCTTGGACGTCCCTTAGGCTATATAATCAGTAGCCACCACCTACATTAGGTTTTGGGTTTTGCTTAGATTATTCTGTCAAGAACAGTTTCGCCGTTCATCGGTTTGTGAGACCCCAACTCGTGAGATTAATCTTTCATCTGCAATTTGGTTGCGTTCTTTTTTGTTCTTGCTTGTGTTCTTTATTGCGCAGGCAGGGATTAGCCTTCTTGGCGAGGTCAACCTGGTCCGTGACTTGGTTGATAACTAGAGGAGCTATGGTGCTAAGATTGCAGGGTTCGATCTTTCGATCTGAAGCCGGATTGGTGTGTCATTCTCCGCCACAACGATAGTTACCATCACCTGACGGAAGATCGGGATCCCTGTCCCCATCAAGTGGTAATCAGAGCTAAGGTATACCGTCAGGTTCACTTTTATTCCCTAGTTTGAGAGTTTTGCATTTGTCCTATAGTCCAGTGCCATACTTTTATTTCATATCCTAAAACCTTCCGCGCCATAGCCTTTGCATATTTCAGTTTCAGAGTTCGCTTTGTTGAGTTTATGTCCTAGGTCAAAGTCTTGTTGCTGGTTTAGATTGTGTTCTTTTCTAGTTTGTGTTGGTCCCTTCACCCGCCGCTATTCCGTATCACCATCGGTTTACATCTTGTGTCCATTAAATCCCTAATTCGAGCAGCTTCCTTAAAACAGTCATAACTTTTGCATTCGAACTCGAAACGAGAAAAATTTTATATCTACGGAGAATGCCAGAAAATTTTAGATCTATTTCATCCCAGCATAGCTGGGTTCGCAAAAATTAGATTTGCGAAATTCGATTAGGAAAATTGAGTTTCTGGACCCACAAGTTTTGGTATGCTTTTTAGAGCACAGTCCTAATTTTCTATAAGCCACATCTTTTATTCAATTGAGCTCAAATTTTTTGTGGTTTATTCTTGTGTGCTCCTTGCTAAGAAAAAAATATCAAAAGAGCAAAAGCAAAAAAAAAAGATTGGACAAAAAAAAAATAAAAGAAAAAAATAGTAAAAGAGAATAGAAGATATCGAAAAGGAGCACATAAGGAACACTCAATAGCTCTATTGTTTGTGGTACCTTTTGCCTTGTTCATATCCGTTGCTACCTTTAATACTTATTTCATTTCATCCTTGTTTCCTCTCTTGTTTATCACAACTGGTGATAGGAACACGTATAGGCCAGCAACTAGGACAAGTGCTCTGGATATTTATTCAATATTGCTGTCTGTCACTGACTTGTGTGCCACATATACATATTTGTTCTTTTGCGTGCCTCCCAAGCTCCACATATACTTCAAATCGGTACAGAAAAAGACCCTTGCAATCTTGGTGTCACACCCTCATAGGTATCACGTACCAGCCACCGGTTGTACCGTCCACTGCTTTTGCGTTGGTAAGAACCTTGTAAGAGCTTGATAAGGTATTTCCTTTTGCTGTGATCTTGAGAGGCAGCACCACTCCACCTGCGTAGTAGGATTATTAGGGATAACCTTCACTGTTTGTTCCTTGTTTTTGTGTTTACAAGGACAGGTTGTTCGTATCCACCGACTTATGATGGTATAGGTGCTGATGAGTACATGGAGTGGGAAATTGCTATCGATAACATATTTGCTACTTGCCTTATGTGTCCAAGGAGGAAGGTAAAAAATGCAGTTAGTGTTTTGCAATATTCTGCTTTATCTTGGTGGGAGTCTTTAGATCCTTCTGATAAGCCTCAAACTTGGAATAATATGAAACTTCTTATGCGAGAAACCTTTGTTAATCCACCTCCTGTTTTGACTTCATATGATGAGGTGCACCATTTAGAGGAAGAGTCTGTTGTTATTCCTCCTGCTATGCCTAACCTTTTGCAGGACAATGTAGAAAAGAGCAAGGATGCCGTGACAGAAAATGAGAAGCTCACAGTCTCATGTGAAAATTCAGAACCATCAACTATTACCCCTGCTGAACATGAGAGCAAAGGTAATGCCCATGATGCTAACCTCACAGAAGGTGAGAGTTCTCTTGATGTGCTGAATTTTTCCACCAATCATGCTATGATAGAGCAAATTTTAGTAGAGCATTCGCTTGATTTACCTTTGTCACAAGATGATTTGCTTGATGTTTCTTGTGACAAAGATGACTTGCATGATGATATTTATGTTATACCCATGCAATCATTGAAGAATGATCATGCTATATATGTGCTGAAAATGAGCACTTGTGCTGAAAATAGACTTGTTATTCATAATGCTAGTGAAGTTGATGAGCTAAAATTATTGTCTTCTTTAAATACTTTGGGTTACATTGAATTTGATGTTCCGTGTAATCTTAGTTCTTTAGAGGAGAAACTTTATGCATATGCTAATTTGCCATGGTTCTCTAGACATACATATCATTTTATTAGAAAATATAATTGTAAAGGAGAGTATATGGTGCATCGTGTCTATATTTGTTCAAATCTGAAATCTCCTTATATTGAGCAAAAGTATGATCAACCAAAGGATTGCAATTGCTATAATCTTGTCATGTCGAGTTCCTCTAGTTTTGTTATAAAGAAACATGTTAAATTTCAAGAAGGGGAGCAATGTTGGCTACTACCAACAATGTTTTCTTCATCTAATCCCAAACCGAGGACGGTTTGTTGTTAAGAAGGGGAGGATGATGAGGACATGGCACCTTCGGATATGAACAATGATTATAAGGTGCACTCGTTCCTACATTTGCATAGTGGCTTTGGTTATAATTCACTTGGTTCCACATGTACATGTCACTATTTGATTGTAGGTTCAAATGTGTTTCATAATGGAAGTTCATCAAAGTTGAACTTTAGGTTCGTCGGTAGCCCGATAGTGCCTCATTGGGAAGGCCATAACTCATCCATCCGGAGTGCGATCGAGGTCAATGAGCACTTGATAGAAAGCTTGTTTGATAAGCTTTCAAATAGATCTGGTTCCATCTCAATATCACGTTAGCAAGACCTCCAAATCACCAATATATTCTGTCGCTGTTTCTGCTGGGAGCTACACTGTCGTTATGGGCTTGTTATTCATCCTTAAGACCCTGGCCCAAGTGGGAGCACACCCCAAGGACTTGGAGAACCCACCAAGAAAGCCCTTGGACGTCCTCCTCCTTGGCCACCACCTTAGGAGGCCAGCAAGGACGTCCAAGCCAAGCTAGAGCCCCAGTCCAATCCGAGTTCGAGTCTGCCTCGGCCGTCAGGACCAGTCTGCAATAAAACAGACGCCCAGGACGCATCCGAACTCCGTTTTCAATGATCCACATATGTATGGAAAGATAATTTGATAAGGAAGCCAATTCAAGTGGTTTCACATCAAAAGCTCTTCGGAATCAATAGGAATCGTCGAAACAAGTCAGCGTCCAGAATCTGTCAGGGTGCTGCGACACCTTCTTTTGGGCCGTTGGGCCTTGTAACGTGTTGGGACACCTTTAGGACATGAAGAGGGATCCTTGGATGTCCCTTAGGCTATATAATCAGTAGCCACCACCTACATGAGGTTTTGGGTTTTGCTTAGATTATTCTATCAAGAATAGTTTCGCCGTTCATCGGTTTGTGAGACCCCAACTCGTGAGATTAATCTTTCATCTGCAATTTGGTTGCGTTCTTTCTTGTTCTTGCTTGTGTTCTTCGTTGCATAGGCAGGGATTAGCCTTCTTGGCGAGGTCAACCTAGTCCGTGACTTGGTTGATAACCAGAGGAGCTATGGTGCTAAGATTGCAGGGTTCGATCTTTTGATCTAAAGCTGGATTGGTGTGTCATTCTCCGCCACAACGATAGTTACCATCACCTGATGGAAGATTGGGATCCCCGTCCCCATCACATGTCCCCTAGGTAACACTCCTAAGCCTATTTCAATTGATGATGATTTTATGCTTAGGAAGGATGGTAATGGTACCTCTATGGTTGCTATTGTAAAACATCTTGCTACTCATACTAAGGCATTGCCTAAGTATATTGCTCATAACTTGAGAGGAGCCAAAATTGTTTGGGTACCATAAAAAAGTGGATAATTGTTTGTAGGTACCATTAGCATTGGAGGCTTGATTCAAATGGTATTCATCTTGTTGATCATGTAGTTGAGCCAAGTATTGCTAAGTGATGATCATTATCCCAATGCCATGACAAATTGAGTGAAGTTCAGAAGTGCTACAACATACAAGTGTCATATTCAAGTTGTGATAATTTATTGGATTATTTGATGGCTTACAAATAATTGAGTTGAAGCTTGCTAGTTGGATGATCATGAGCTAATCAAGGTATATCTCTTGTTGATCATTTTATTTGGGTGCATATGTGTTGGGTTCATAAACCTGGGTCCCTTGGGGACCGGCTTCCATGCTAGGGCTCGGCCCAGGAAAACAGCCTTTCTTTCTTCTGGACTGGCCCAAAAGTCTAAAACCAACAGACCAAAGCACTCACTTTAGGCTCAGGCCGCCTTTGGCCCATCTCTCCGACCGGAGCACTAGCTCGGGCTCAGGCCAGCTCTGAACGGCCTCTCTGATCGGAGTGCTAGCGTCAGGCCCTGGCTGCATCCGCATGGCCTCCACTCGGAAAGCCTGACTCGAGGACCGCCTCCGACTCCATCCCCGTGTCTCCAACCGGGATTCATAGAAAAACACTGCCATCACTATTCTCTAACTGGCGCGCCAGAACCAACTGGGGACCATCCGACCAGGGACTTCTGTGCTGACTCCAGGGCGGCTCGCTCTGGCTCAAGGGCTACCAAGGCCTCTTGGAGCGCCACCTCGGTGCTCACCAGGGATGTGCGTAGCCCCACCTTAGTCTCCGCCTGATGGACCTTTGCCGCCTCAAACCCTTACTCGGCAGCAGTCGCCCGCTCTACCGCACACTGCTCCTCCACCCGTGCCATAGCCACTTCAGCCACTCGGACCTAGGACTAGCGGCAAGCGAACTCCACCCGGCTGAAAGCTCTAGTTTGGTTTTGGTAAATTGATGAAACCCTAAGCGCTAACCTAGTTTATCAAGTGATCATGAGATAGGTAGCACACTCCAAGTGGTGAAGCAAATGAAGATCATAACATGATGATGTTGCCATGATGATGATCAAGTGCTTGGACTTAGAAAGAAGAAAGAGAAAAACAAAAAGCTCAAGGCAAAGGTATAAACCATAGGAGCTATTTGTTTTGGTGATCAAGACACTTAGAGAGTGTGATCACATTTAGGTCTGATAGCCGTACTATTAAGAGGGGTGAAACTCGTATCAGAATACGGTTATCAAAGTGCCACTAGATGCTCTAACTCATTGCATGTGCATTTAGGATCTAGTGGAGAACTAACACCCTTGAAAATATTTGTGAAAATATGCTAACACATGTGCACAAGGTGATACACTTGGTGGTTGGCATATTTAAGCAAGGGTGAAGAAGTTAGAGGTGAAATGGAGTTGGTCGCAATGATGCTGGCGTCGGTCAAAGGACCGAACACTAGGTCGCTCAGTGACTAGACGCTGAAAGGCTATGTTCGGTCGTGTTGTTGGTCATCACAGTGATTAGGGTTAAGCACCGGACGCTGGGGTGTGTCTGGTCGGCAAAAACTTGTTTTAGACCCTTACTGTAAATGACCGGACGCTGAGGGTTTAGCGTCCGGTCAACTCTATCGGAGCGTCCGATCAACATGTCGACCATTGAGATCAAACATTCCCTGTTGAATGCAAGAGACATGTGGCCACCATCGGGCAACCAGACGCTAAGGAGCAGCGTTCGGTCACCCCGACCAGTGCCCTATGAAGGGATACAACGACTCTATTTCATGGGGGCTTCTATTTAAGCCCCATGACTGGTTCAAGCTCACTCTCTTGGCCATTTGCATTGACATAGCAACCTTGTGAGCTTAGCCAAAGCCCTCCCACTCATCTCCATCATTGATTCATCATCATAGTGAGATTGGGAGTGATCCAAGTGCATTGCTTGAGTGATTGCATCTAGAGGCACTTGGTGTTCGTGTTTCGCTGCGGATTTCACTTGTTACTCTTGGTGGTTGCCGCCACCTAGATGGCTTGGAGCAACAAGGATCGTTGAGCGAAGGGTGGTGATTGTCTCTGGCTCTGATCATGGTGATTGTGAGGGGTTCTTGACCTTTCCCCAGTAGAGAGCTAAAAGGTACTCTAGTGAATTGCTTGTGGCTTGTGTGATCCTCATCTTGTGTTGGTTGTGTGGCACCCTATTGAGGGTTTGGTGTGTGAAGCCAATTAGCACATGAACCTCCAAGTGAGTGAATCGCCACAACGAGGACTAGCTTGCCGGCAAGCAAGTGAACCTCGGTAAAAATCATTGTGTTCATCATTGATTCTGAGGTGATTGGTCTTCATTGTTATTCATCATTGTGATTGATTGGTTCTTTCATCTACATGGCGGTATAACTCTCTTGATCACTCTCTTTACTTTACCGCAAACTAGTTGACAAGCTCTTTAGTATAGCTAGTTGTGAGAGCTTGCTTGCTTGGTTGGTGTGGCTCTTTAGTTAGCCTTTGAGAGCACACTAACATAGGGTAGTGTCATAGCTCTTGTGTGAATCAACACTATCTAAACTAGAATTATGGTAGGTGGCTTGCATTTTGAGTAGGCTAGCGCAACACTTGCTTCGCCTCATAATTGTCTAACCTTTTGTTAAGTGTTGTTGTAGAAATTTTTATTAGGCTATTCACCCCCCTCTAGCCATTAGGACCTTTCAAGTGGTATCAAAGCCGAGGTTACCGTGATTTGAGGCTTAACAACCTTTGGTGTAAAAATGGCTCAAATCAACAACACCAAGAAGCCACCCCAATTTGATGGCACAAATTATCCTTATTAGAAGTCAAAGATGACCACACACATCAAGTCAATCAATAGAAAGGTGTGGAAGGTGGTAGAAACCAAAATTGAGATTGGTGATCCGGAGAATCCCACCGTGGCCGAAGAAGTGCTTCTCCAAAACAATGACATTGCTCGAAGTGCTATTCATGATGCAATTGATGAAAGAACATTTGAGCAAATCAAGAATATTGAGATGGCTCATGAGGCTTGGAAGAAATTGGAAGAATTATTTGAGGGCACTCAAGCCGTGAAGGGTGCAAAGGCTTACATTCTCAAGGAGAAGTTAGCAAGCTTCAAGATGAAGGAGGATGAGAGTGTGCCGGAGATGTTTCATAGGCTTCAAGTGCTTATCAATGATCTCAAAGAACTTGGAGAAGAGGTGAAAGACAAGGACTTCTCCCACAAGTTCTTGAGATGCTTACCTTCAAGATTTGGCACATTGGTCACAATTCTAGTGAGGAGTGGTTTGGACACCATGACACCAAACCAAGTGTTGGGAGACATCATGATCGATGATACATATAGAGATGAAGATGAGAAGAAGGATGAGAAGAAGAAGAGTGTGACATTCAAGGCCACATCATCCAAGGGCAAAGCTAAGCAAGAAACATCAAGTGAAGAAGATGAATCTTGGGATGATGATGATGATGAAAAGATGGCTCTCTTTGTCAAAAGATTTGGCAAGTTCATGGTGAAGAAGGGCTACCGTGCAAGAAGAAAGAAATCTTCATTTAAGAACAAAGAAGAGTCAAGAAGGTGCTTCAATTGTGGAAGCAAAGATCATCTTGTTGCTCAATGCCCATACAATAGCGACAATGATGATGACAACAAGAAGAACAAGAAGAAGGATAAGAAGGAAAAGAAAGAGAAGAAGGACAGATGGCATTCAAGAAGAAGAAGGGTGGTTCATATATAGTCACTTGGGATAGTGATGCTTCCTCAAGTGATGATGATGATGATAGTGATGATAACAAGACCACCAAGAAGAAGGTTCTTGCAAGCATTGCTATCAATGAGAAGCCTTCTCTCTTCGAATCTTCATCATGCTTCATGGCTAAGGCCACTAAGGTACAATCTTGTGATGATGGAAGTGATGAAGAATATGATGATGATAATGAACATGAAAGTGAAAATGATAGTGATAGTGATAATGATGAACCAACTAAGGGTGAATTATTTGACATGCTAGAAGATGCTAAAGAACACTTTGACATTAAGAAAAGGAAATGCAAGAGCTTAAATAAGGAGGTAAAAGCCCTTAAGCAAGCCCTTGATGAGCTCAAAGCAACTCATGAGAAGCTAGAGGAAGCCCATGAGAAGCTTGGCAAGTCTCATAAAAAGCTTGAAAAGGCTCATTCCACTTTGCTTAATGAACAAGATAAAAAGAAGCATGTTGAAACTTGTGATGTAGGTGTAACTTGTGATTTAATTGATACATCACTATCTATACCTATCATTGTTGCTCCTACTAATCCTTCTTATAGCACATTCACTTTTACCTCATCTAGTAGTGATGGTCTCACTTGTGATGCCTCACTAGTGGTTGAGAATGAGAACCTTAAGAAGGAGGTCACTAAACTCACTCAAACCTTAGCTAAGGCTTATGGTGGTGAGGACCGCTTGCTTATGTGCTTGGGTAGCCAAAGAGCTTCTCTCTACAAAGAGGGATTGGGCTATACCCCCAAGAAAGGCAAGGCGGCCTTTGCTCCTCACAAGACTAGTTTTATGAAGAATAATGGTCAGTTTTGCACTAGTTGCAAGCAAGTTGGTCATAAAGAGCAAGAGTGCAAAAACAAGAGCAAATATGCTAATGTATCCTCCCTTAAGCTTGATTCATGCTATATGCTTACTAAGGGTACAAATGGTGTGAAGGCTAAGTTCATTGGTAAACCATGGATGGGCTCAAAGAAGAAAGCCATTTGGGTACCAAAGAGCTTAGTGACTAACCTTCAAGGACCCAAGCAAGTTTGGGTACCTAAAAAGAATTGATCTTCTTTTGTAGGTTAATTACAAAGCCAGAGGAAGGCATTGGGTTCTTGATAGTGGGTGCACTCAACACATGATCGGTGATGCAAGGATGTTCAACTCAATCAACACCAATGGCAATGATGGTTATGATAGTATCACATTTGGTGACAATGGCAAAGTCAAGGTCAAGGGGCTTGGTAAGATTGCAATATCCAATGACATGAGCATATCCAATATGTTGCTAGTAGAGAGCTTGAACTTCAATTTGCTATCCATGGCTCAATTGTGTGATCTTGGATTCAAATGCATATTTGGGGTAGATGATGTAGAGATCATAAGTGTAGATGGCTCTAACTTGATCTTCAAAGGTTTTAGATATGAAAATCTATACTTGGTTGATTTCAATGCTAGTGAAGCTATGTGTCGGTGTTTTGGACCGGCGGGCCCTCAACCAACTAGTGAAAATATACTACATGCTCCTAATCCTAGATGGTGATGCAAAGAGACACAAGGTTTATACTGGTTCAAGCAATGGGTGCCCTACGTCCAGTCATAGAGATCGATCTTGTATTACTTGCACCGAAGTGCTTGTAGTAGGGGGTTACAAGTAGGGTGAGAGAGGGAGCTTGTCCCAGGTCTCTGCATGGAGCGGTGTGAATTGCTTGAGATGTTGATCTCAGGCAGCGGAGAAGCATGCGTGTTATAGGGTGTCGCTTGCACGAGTGAGTGAGCCTGTCTGTTTCTCTATGTTCATGTTCGTCTGTCTCCTGAGCCCCCTAGAAACAGCCCTGGTCCCTCCCTTTTATAGTTGAAGGGGGGACAGGGGTGATACATGTATTTGCTATGCAGCGTCCTATAAGCAGAGGTGGCGTGTTCGAGCCCTGTAGCTTGTGACTGTGGCGGCATGGTTGACGAAGCGGTCCTTGTCCTTGATGCACTGGGGCAATACACCGGTCACACCCAATCCTATGCGACATGGGAGCTCCAGTGATAGCTTGATGCAGGGCATGGCGGGCGACGTGCCGGTCGCTGTGTGTTGACCGCGTAAAGAGCCGAGGCTCAGTTGGTGCTGAGGCTAAGCCATCATGGGGGGCTCGGCGGGTGCGAATCCTGGGGTTGCCGAGACCCTGAAGTAGATCGCTGAGGCTTGGAGGGAGCAGTTGGTCCTGTACACTGATTCCTAAGCTATAGTAACCCGGACTTGACTCCCCATGCCGCGTTGTTCCTGGAGCAGGGGTTAGGTAGCACAATGCAGTGCGGGCCCCGGTCGTGGGCACAGTACCGAGCACAGCGGCCGGTAACCCCTGCCCTGTCCTATCTCAGACGGTATGGTGCTGATGTGACTTCCCATCTTGTCGGCCGCTATGCTGTGTCGAGCCATCGTCCGGCTGATGTCGTGGGAGTGGTTGGTCGCATTAATTGGACATGATGCTCTATTGGGGAGATCGGTCGAGGCAGGGGCGATGGGGTTATTGCCGAGCTGGCCTCGAGCGAGACGAAGAATCAGCATCTTGTCCGAGGCTTTACGCGTGGGGCCTTGAGCAAGATGGAGAATCGGTTCCCCGTCCAAGGCCTTTTGTGCGAGGCCTCGAGCGAGGCAGAGATTCGATAGGCCATCCGAGGCCTCTCGTGTGAGGCCTCGAGCGAGGCGGAGAGTCGGTGGCCTCAGACAAGACTAGGGGTTAGCCAATAGTTGTCTCTTGGCTTTGATTTTGACGAGGTCTAAGTGATTTTTCGGTTTTCGCTTAGGGGACCCCCTTTTATGGTACCCGATAGTAGCCCCCGAGCCTTAGGGAGAATGTGAGCGCTCTCCCTGAGGTTTTGACGAGACTCAACTCGCGGTAGCTCCCAACAGGATGGTATTTCGTACTTGAGGCCTCGGTGGGTGCGCGTGAGTGCACCCACCGGGTGTAGCCCCTGAGGCCCTAGAGGAGTGGATTTATTCCTCCAGGGCTTTTCTTATGTCATGCCAGGGGTTTTATTGTGTTTGTCGAGCCTGTGACTACGAGTTTGAGTCGCCGAGTCTTCGACTTGGGTGCAGGACGAGCCCCTGAGCCTCTGCATGGAGCAAGAGGGCGATCAGGAGCTTTCCTGTCTTTTTTGTGTGGCCCTCACGCATCTTTTTCGTTTAGAAGGAGGGGTGGAAAATGCCATGCTACCCTCGGTGGGCGCGAGCAGTGACACCTCCGGTGAGCTATTATCGGGTAAGTCCGAGTGGAGGCCCATGCCCCATTCGATAGGGGTCGGCTAGCGGTCCAGAGATGCACTCCAAAAGTACCAGAGGGCTTCTCTAGTGGGTCCTAGGGCCATTCGATGGGCCCTGGTGGCTCGATGCCTCCCTACGGTGGGATCCCATTCGGAGACCTCCCTACTGGTCTTAGACATGACTTAGGGCATCCTGAGCGATCGCTTGCTCAGGCCTCGGCCATGTATGGGCTTGCCCATAGTTGTCCCTGACTCTGTTGCCCTAGGGTGGCTGTCGAAACCTTTGGGGGCCCAGCCTTTGAACCACTAGACCGTAACAGGCTCGATGCCCTTTATCACATTTTTCCGAGCCTTCGAGTGCAAGCTTGGGTCGCTTGTCTTCGTCCTTGGTGCAGGAAGAGCCCCCAAGCCTCTACATGGAGCGAGAAGGCGGTCAGGGGTTCCCCTAGCTTTTCGTGTGACCCTCGCGTGTCCTTTTTGTTCGAACGGAGGGGTTGTTTGCCGAGCCCTCGAGTGCGAGCCTGGGTTGCAGGGTCTCGGCAAGGTTGCAGGAGGAGCCCCCTAGCCTCTGCATGGAGCGAGAGGGCGGTCAGGAGTTCCCCTGGCTTTTTGTGCGACCCTCGCGCATCCTTTTCATTTGGAAGGAGGGGTTGTTTGCTGAGCCCTCGAGTGTGAGCCTAGGTCGCTGGGTCTCAACAAGGTTGTAGGAAGAGCCCCCTAGCCTCTACACGGAGCGAGAGGGTAGTCAGGAGTTCCCCTGGCTTTTTGTGCGACCCTCGCACATCCTTTTCATTCAGAAGGAGAGGTTGTTTGCTGATCCCTTGGGTGTGAGCCTAGGTCACTGGGTCTCAGCAAGGTTGCAATAAGAGCCCCCTAGCCTCTGCACGGAGTGAGAGGGCAGTCAGGAGTTCCCCTGGCTTTTTGTGCAACCCTCGCGCATCCTTTTCATTTGGAAGGAGGGGTTGTTTGCTGAGCCCTCGAGTGCGAGCCTAGGTCGCTGGGTCTCAGCAAGGTTGTAGGAAGAGCCCTGTGGCAGGACCTCCTAAGGAATCAGGCCCACTTGCACCTATTGTTGTCTTAACAGACCTCGGATAGCGTACACGAGTTCCCAACAACTCAACAGGTCTGTCGGGTGTCCTCAGGAAACCTGAATCATCCACGATTCTCTTTTCAAATAGGATCCCAATCATAGTCATTGCAGATTACAACAGTTTATTCAAATATATACCAGAGTAAAAGATAGCGGAAGTCTTAAGATAACATTATTACAAACCAGTTGTTTTCAAAGTTACAATACCATAAGTGTCATACAACCATAGTAGCGGGATAATATTACATTAACTTTATTTATCATACAGACTAATGCCTTGTCCAAAGGCCATTCATTACTCCTCATCATCGTTGACTTCAAACACCGACATGCAGCAGGGACCAAAACAAGCCTGCGCATGCGACTCACCTGCAACAAGGGTTAACAAACCCTGAGTACAAAAGTACTCAACAAGACTAACCCGATGTAATGGGGTGTAAGACTTTAGAGATGCAAGGGTTTGGGGCAAGGTAAGGATGTAGCAAGATTCAAAAGTTCTTTGCCAAAAGCTTACTATTCTTCATTCTATTTTCAAGTTTTACCACTAAGTGCCTTTTGTTCATTATCTCAAACTAAATGTACATTTCTCGTATTCCATTCCTTTTCATTCCATTCTTTTCTCATATTTTAGTAATTCACCAGTACTACATTGCTTCTATAATGAATCGAGTCTCCATATCCGCGGAGAACTGGCAATTCGAATTGATTCAAGTCCTAGCTGGGGATTCCTTATCACACGACATATGTAGAACTTAATCTTGCATATATCAACCTTGCTACCGGATCCTCCTATACTAAGCCATCTCCACGCCACCCGAGAGTACAGCACACCTCAAATCCGGCCACATTCCAGCCACGAGGGTACACGCTACTCCCGCCATCTCTCCACTCCCAGTGCGTGGGCATTCGTCTTAGTATTGGATTAGCCGAAGTAGGCTTACCGGAGTATGTGACCAGTACTACAAAGTGTCTCGTTCAGAAGATCCACAATGAGTGGCCTTTAAGCGACATAGCCGGCAACAATACCCAACATTCAAGATAAGTCACCCGACAAGTCTCTAATTCTACATTCTTTCTTTCTTTGGCCAGTATGCCATCTTTGATTGTATCGAAACTTTTA
This sequence comes from Miscanthus floridulus, assembly GCF_019320115.1. Classification (NCBI taxonomy): domain Eukaryota; kingdom Viridiplantae; phylum Streptophyta; class Magnoliopsida; order Poales; family Poaceae; genus Miscanthus; species Miscanthus floridulus. Next base: position 1,655,031 of record NC_089586.1, read on the forward strand.
CTTTGAAAGCCTACCATAAAGCATACTAAGCACACTACGCCTTTATAAAATGAAAACATCTTCAAGGATGGTAAACAATTATCAAGGTAGGTAATGCATCAAGTAGGTAACATTTGAATTAAACAACTTAATGCAATAAATAACATAGGTGATAAACTTTTCAAAGTAAACAAGGTAATGGCTTAATGCATAAACCGGGGCTTGCCTTCGTTGACGATTTCCGGTTCCGGATTAGTACCACAATTATCAACAGCCTGTTCGGAAGGCCGTATCGTATCGTGGATTATTTACTGCTGGCTGGTTTGGTGGGAGAGAAAAACACTGTTTCTGGCTGGAAATTTACGATCGTTTACGAGCAAACGAACAGGCTGCAAATCCCGTGACAACCGGGGATTCTTCCAGAACTTGCTCAACTAGAATCGTTTCGTTCTCGGGTTCTACATGAAATGGTAACATATGCTTTAACATGATGATAATGTAAACATGATGCTTTTACGGCACATGAAATGTAGAAACACCCGCAATAGATTTTATTTCGCGGTACAGTTGCAAGCCAACAAAACCAACCTGCAACACTATTATTAAGAACCACATATGTGACTTGACCTAATGGATCTCGGAACCCTACTAGTCATAAAACATGACCAAAACAAGATCCAACACTAATCAACACTTAGGGTTTCGACAAGTTAACTTGTTAATGACCTTGGTTATCACATGAAATGTCATTAAGATTTACTAATTACAAATTAGGTATGAGTTCAAATACTAATTAAGGTACTAAGGATCATTATAAGTTAATTACCCAAAGTCAACAAACAATTCTAAAGTCAAACAAATCTTAATTGATTAAACATTAATTAAATGAAATAAATTAAATAATTAAGTCTACATTAGGTATAAAATAAACTTTGTCCAATTAAGCTCAAATTTTTATGTAAGCTTCCTCATGATAAATTAGTGTACCAAAATAAATTTCACAATTTTTGGAGTTATATAGTGACCTACAAAAATCATGGAAATTGCATTTTTCAATTATTGGACTAAATATTTGAACATTAAAAATTTATTCAAATTTCAAGTTTCAAATTTTTAAATCATACTAGAACATGTACAGAAGCTACACAAAAATTTTCAGAATTTTTGGATGTGTAAATAAATTCTTACAAAATTGCAAAATTGCTGCACTATTCAAAATCAGAAAATAACCAAAGCTCACTATTCTTCTTCCTCAGCATCACTGACAGCCTGACCCCACACGTCAGCAACAGTGGGCAAGACACGGCGGCGCGGCCAGCTCCGGCCAGCAAAACGCGCCGGTGGTGACCCTCCGGTGAGACGGGCTGCTCCTACATGATCTACACCAAGTCGTGTATCTATCCCAAGCCTCAGAACAGAAAAGGACACACCGGATGGAACTCGACGCCGGCCATGGCGGCTCGGACCCGACGGTGGTCGATGTAACTAGGGCTATGGCGCAGTAGAGTCAAAGGAAGAGTGAGCAACACACTCAGGAGCTCACAGTGATCACGATGATGTGCTTGGTGCAGGCGGAGACGTACGGAATCGCCCTGGCCACGGTGAGGTGGGTTGCGGCGGAGCTTCGGCCGGCTCCGAAGAAGATGACGTCGCGCGGCTGTGCTGATCGGCTAGAAGCGAGGTGAGCAGGTCAGGAATGAGCGGCAGGGTAAGGCAGAGCTGCTGGCCAACGCAATTGGCTTGAGGTGGTCCGACGAGGATGAATTGGGCGATCGTGGCAATGTCACCGGCGGCGAACAGTCGACGGGAAAACTCCGATTGACAACGAGGTACTCCTATTTATAGCCAGCTTGAGGGCGTACGGTGATGACAGCACACGGGCGAACTCGCCATGAAGGTTTGGGCGTGTCACAACGCGTGAAAGCGGTGAAAACTGATCGGCGGTGAACTCCGCGTGGCGCCGGCGGCAAGCAGTGAGGTGGAGTTGAATTTTTGAAATAATTACAGAACTGCCACTGCATTCATTTCTCAAATTACTCAAAAATTTTCTAAAGAAGTTGAAAATCTCCAAAAATGAAAGTTGCTCAACTTTTCAAGTACTACAACTTTGGTTTAAGAAACATTTTCAAATTCTGCCCCCATTTTGAATTTCACATTTGGGGTACATTTAAAGATTTGAATCATTCCAAAATTACTCCAAATTTTGTATGTAAACTTGAAAAACTTTGAATACCAAAGTTGACCCATATAAAATAATCTCCATCTTTGCTTTTTGCCTCAACCCCAAATTCCTCATGGATTTTGAATTAGTAAAAAGGGGTAAAAAGGACTTTTATAATTTGAATATGAATTCAAATTTGATTTGTCTTCCTTTTACTTAGATTTTGATTTTTGACCAGTAACATGGCCCATTAGAATTATTTGAGTCAAAGGACATATGACCTCACATGATCACATGAAATTTAACCCTTGAGGTCATGATCTGTATTTAGGGTTTTTGAAACACATCACATGAAATAACAACATTATAAAATAAACCTTATTTAGTGAATGCATTCAAAACTTTATACTATATGAATGCTTTGCAATGCACATGATGACATGTCAAATTTTAGTATTAGGTCAAAACACCAGAGGTGTTACAACCCTTCCCCCTTAAAGAAATCTCGTCCCGAGATTTAAAAACTTAGGGCTAAGTAATGGAAAAGGAAATGTGTCAAGCTAACACATTAGAACTTTATTCAAAAGGCGAGAGAGGGGGTTTTCCATTCTGCTGACAAACAAGACAAGTTACAATATAGACAAGGTATTGCAACTAGATGGAAGCGAAGAAGTCAGGAAAATTCTCTTCTAAGTAATCCTCGGACTCCCAAGTAGCTTCATCTTCAGTGTGTTGATTCCATTGTACTTTGTAGAACTTGATCGTACGTCTCCGAGTGACTCGATCCTTCTAATCTAAGACTCTAATGGGGTACTCGGCATAAGTCAAATCAGGTTCTAGTTCTACATCACCAAAGTCGATCTCTTGGTCAGGTACTTGAAGACACTTCTTTAACTGAGATACATGAAAGATATCATGCACCGCTGACATGTGATCTGGTAGCTTGACGCGATAGGCGACTGGTCCACATCGTTGTTGGATCTGAAAAGGTCCTACATAACGGGGAGCCAACTTTCCCCGAATCCCAAAACGATGAACTCCTTTCATTGGTGATACCTTGAGGTAGACAAAATCTCCCACTTTGAATTCCAGCGGTCGTCTCCTCTTGTCAGCATAGCTTTTCTGCCGGGATTGAGCTACCTTCATATTGGCTTGTATGAGTTTAACTTTCTCTTCAGCTTCCTTGACCACATCCGGTCCAAAGAACCAACGTTCTCCAGCTTCTGACCAATTTAAAGGTGTTTGGCACCTACGGCCATACAGTGCTTCGAAGGGTGCCATTTTAATGCTCTCTTGATGGCTATTGTTATATGAGAATTCAGCTAAGGGAAGGCATTCATCCCATTTAGCACCAAAAGAAAGAACACATGCTCTCAACATATCCTCAAGAATTTGATTTACCCTTTCAGTCTGTCCGTCTATTTGCGGATGATAAGCAGAACTACGGATAAGTTTAGTTCCTAACGACTCATGTAGACTTTTCCAAAACTTGGATATGAACAATGACCCTCTATCAGAGACAATGGTCTTGGGTGCCCCATGCAGACTGAAAATTCTATCAAGATAAAGCTTTGCATACTGCTCCGCTCGATATTTATCTCTGACTGGCAAGAAATGAGCTATTTTGGTTAGTCGATCAACAATAACCCATATTGAATTGTATCCTGCAGATGTCCTAGGCAACCCTACTATGAAGTCCATACAGATATCTTCCCACTTCCAAGATGGGACTGGCAAGGAATGTAATGGACCTGCAGTCTTCATATGAACTGCCTTGACTCTCTGACAAATATCGCACTTGGCTACATATTGAGCTATTTCTATTTTCATTTTGGTCCACCAATATCTCTTTCTCAGATCATGATACATTTTGTTGCTACCCGGATGAATGGAGTATCTTGTAGAATGAGCTTCATCAAGAATCTGCTTTCGCAGCTCCGGATTTTTGGGTACTACCAACCTATCCTTGAACCATACGACATCTAACTCATCAATCTTGAAACATGTTGGTTTTCTAGATTTGACTTTATCCTTAATATGGACTATGCCCTTACTTTTCTGTTGAGCAGCAATGATCTGATCTTTGATAGTGGACTCAACTACAATATTGGACAGGGAACCTTGTTCTATGATTTGTAAATCCAGATGCTCCATCTCTTGACACAATGTTCGCTGCATAGGTTCTACAATTAGGCAATGACAATGACTCTTGCGACTCAGGGCATCGGCAACCACATTAGCCTTGCCCGGATGATAATGCACTTCTAAGTCATAATCTTTAATAAGTTCTAACCATCTCCTTTGCCTCATATTCAGCTCTGACTGAGTGAAGATGTATTTCAGACTCTTGTGATCCGTATAGATATGACATATATTGCCCAATAAATAATGTCGCCAAATCTTGAGTGAATGGACAACAACAGCTAATTCAAGATCATGGGTGGGGTAATGTTCTTCATGCTTCTTGAGTTGTCTGGAAGCATATGCTATGACTCTGCCTTCTTGCATAAGAACACAGCCAATACCAATTCCGGATGCATCACAATAGATATCAGATGGCCTTTCGATATCAGGTTGTGCTAATACTGGTGCAGTTGTCAACAACTTCTTCAATGTTTGAAAGGCCTCTTCACATTCTATTGACCATATAAACTTTGTTTGATTTTTCAACAGTCCAGTAATTGGCTTCGCAATTCTGGAGAAGTCAGGGATAAACCGACGGTAATACCCTGCCAACCCTAGGAAACTACGAACTTGATGAACAGTTGTAGGTGCTTTCCAATTAAGGACTTCTTCTACCTTACTCGGATCCACAGCTATACCTTCAGCAGATAGCACATGACCCAGAAATTGTACTTCCTCCAACCAAAATGCACATTTGCTGAATTTGGCATATAGTTGGTGATCTCTTAATCTTTGTAGAACAATACGGAGATGTTCCGCATGTTCCTCTTTGCTCTTAGAGTAGATAAGAATGTCATCAATAAACACCACGACAAACTTATCCAACTCAGGCATGAAAACTGAGTTCATCAGGTACATGAAATGAGCCGGGGCATTGGTCAGCCCAAAAGACATGACTAGATACTCATATAGACCATATCGGGTAGTAAACGCTGTCTTTGGCACATCTTCACGTCTTATCTTAATTTGGTGGTAGCCTGATCTTAAGTCTATCTTTGAGAATACTTTAGCTCCCACAAGTTGATCAAAAAGCAAATCAATTCGGGGTAAGGGGTATTTGTTCTTGATGGTGACTTCATTTAATGGCCTATAGTCAACACATAACCTTAAGGTTTGGTCCTTCTTTTTCACGAAAATGGTAGGACATCCCCAAGGTGATGAACTGGGTTGAATGAAACCCTTGTCTAACAACTCTTGTAGTTGCATTTTTAATTCTGCTAATTCTTTCGGTGGCATCCTATATGCTCTTCTGGACACTGGTGATGTCCCTAGTTTCAGATCAATTCTGAACTCTACGTCTCGATCTGGTGGTAGACCAGGCAGGTCATCGGGAAAGACATCCGTAAACTCACATACCACTGAAATTTCCTCGGCTCCTTCAACATTAATTGCACAGACTGTCCCCACTGTACTCTCAGGAAAAGGAAGTTGGATGAGAAGTTGGGTTTTGCTATCTGGTGCATTTACCCTTATTGTTCTACGCAGGACATCAATGATAGCCCCGTGTTGAGTTAGCCAGTTCATACCAAGGATCACATCTATATCTTGATCTTTTAAAATCAGCATATTGGTAGGGAACTCATAACCTCCCAAATCAATAGGTACATGCTGAACTACCTCCCTTGTACAGATTCGTCCCCCAGGCGACTGTATATGATAGGGTTCTTTTGTTTCCCCAATAGCTATCCCATGCTTCACAACAAATGTACGATTGATGAATGTATGGGATGCACTAGAATCAAATAAGGTAATTGCAGGATGCTTAGCAATGGGAAACATACCCATCATAACTGGTTCTCCTTCTGGAATAGATTCCACTTGCGTATAGAATACCCTTCCAGTTTTCTTCTCAGCGGGACCCTTTTGATGGTTCTGAGCATTGCCCTTGTACTGATTTGGAGCTTGATTAACAGGGGCTTTGGTTGCATCAGGATTGTTCTTCCAAGGATACGGACATTCTCGGGAAAAATGCCCGGGTTTACCACAATTATAGCATGGAAAATTGTGATTCTGGTGAGTAGCATTGCGGTTTGCATTATTGGCATTATTCTGCTGCTGTGGTGCTTGATGAGTATAAGGTGTATTAGTTGCAGGGCGAATGAAGATTTGCTGCCTGCTTTGGCCTTGTTGTGGGCGGAATGGCGTACGGCCATGATTCTGAGGATGGTATACTATCTTCTGACGCTTGCCACTTGATGATCCGGAAGCAAATATTTTCTTCTTCTTCGCCTCTTTGTGTCGGCGGTAATTCTCTTCCGAAGCGATAGCAATGTTGATTGTTTCATGGTAAGTTGCATTACCACAGGCTGCCATCATTGTCTGAAGTTTAGTGTTCAAGCCTCTAAGAAAATGATTCTTTTTCTTCCTGTCAGTATTGACGTACTCAATAGCATACTGCGACAGGTGGTTGAAATGCCCAACATAATGCATCACTGTGTGCTCCTCTTGCTTAAGAGCTAAGAACTCTTCTAGCTTCATGGTCATCACACCGTCTGGAATATAGTGTGCCCTGAAGGCATCCTTGAACTCCCTCCAGTTGATTTGGCGACCAGCAGGCTGTACTGCTACCAAATTTGCCCACCAGGCACCAGCAGCTCCTCGGAGTTGCTGTGCCGCAAACCTTGGCTTTTGAACCTCAGTACAGTGGATCAGCTCGAACTTTTGCTCTATTGTCCTAAGCCAATCATCAGCTTCTAAAGGTTTGTCTGCCTTAGAAAACACAGGCGGACGTGTGTCAGTAAAATCCACATAAGTTGACTCGTCGTTTCCATTATTACGACGGCCACGATTAGGGTATGGTGCCTGCTGGTTCTGCGCCAACTCCCTTAATAGCCTGGCATTCTCTGCCATTGCGTTGACGAGTGCAGCTATGGCATCTGCCATAGTCGAGGGCATTGGTGGAGGATTTGGGCACTCATCATCATCATGCGAGCCACTAGCACCAGTTCGGGTGATAGGACGAGGCATCTGTTAGAGAAACACATTTACTTACATTATTCTTTATTGAAAGCTTTTTAAACGGTTACATACTACAAAGGGTTCTTATTTAAATTACATGTCTTGTATCCCACAAGACAACCCTGGTTTTCTAGGAAAGCAGTAAAGGAACTACTACTACTCCAAGCTTTTAGTCTTTGGCATCCGTGCCCGTATTGGATGAAACCTCATCTTCATCTAAGAAGTACACTAACTCAGGATCCTCCTCCTCTTCTTCATTCTCGACTTCTCCTGGAGCTACAATCATTTCTTCATCGGTAACTTCACCATCCCCATGAGGAGGATGAAGTTGAGCATACAGCATATGGACATTCTCATGAAGAATGGCATTGTCCATCTCTAGGTCCTCTACGTAGAACTCCAACTCATTGACATGTTCATTGGCCGCATCTTCTCGTGTCCAGGCTTCATTCCGCAATTCCATGGTCATGGTGATACCTCTTTGCATTTCCGCCAACTCCTCTTGATCTTTGGCATGAGCTCGACGAAGAGTGTTGAGCTCCTTGTTAAGGTTCTCGATGTTGGCGGGGTTGCTTGAAGATCCTTCCTCTCCTGGGTTCTTGGAACTTCCTTCACCAAGCTCGTGATTTCTTGGTGCCAATTGGTGACGCGGGATTCCATGAGGTCCGGTGGACTTGCGTGCGGTTTTCTTGGTCTTTGCCATAGCCTGTAGAATTTAGGGTAGGACTATAAGAATAGCTTGAGGATAACGGAGGTTAGCAAGAATGGGATTGACATTACTTACCCAACCACTATTAAGGGGAATTATAATGCAAGGTGCTCAAGCATGATGCATGAATCGATCTTACGAATCTAAGTACCAAAAGATTAATATAATCATAAGTACTAGATTTTTAATACATAGGACAAACCTAATCATATTATCCGCCACACACTTTTCAAATAAGTCAGGATTGAGCCTAGATCAAAGGTAAGAAGAAAGAAATTGAACTTTCAAAATATCATGTTTACTTTCCTTGATCCAAATCATTTTGAAGGTTTTCCAAAATAACCTACAATGATCTTAGATGGGAACTGCTCTGATACCAGCTGTGGCAGAACCTCCTAAGGAATCAGGCCTACTTGCACCTATCGTTGTCTTAACAGACCTCGGATAGCGTACACGAGTTCCCAACAACTCAACAGGTCTGTCGGGTGTCCTCAGGAAACCCGAATCATCCACGATTCTCTTTTCAAACAGGATCCCAATCACAGTCATTACAGATTACAACAGTTTATTCAAATATATACCAGAGTAAAAGATAGCGGAAGTCTTAAGATAACATTATTACAAACCAGTTGTTTTCAAAGTTACAATACCATAAGTGTCATACAACCATAGTAGCAGGATAATATTACATTAACTTTATTTATCATACTGACTAACGCCTTGTCCAAAGGCCATTCATTACTCCTCATCATCGTTGACTTCAAACACCGACATGCAGCAGGGACTAAAACAAGCCTGCGCATGCGACTCACCTGCAACAAGGGTTAACAAACCCTGAGTACAAAAGTACTCAACAAGACTAACCCGACGTAACGGGGTGTAAGACTTTAGAGATGCAAGGGTTTAGGGCAAGGTAAGGATGTAGCAAGATTCAAAAGTTCTTTGCCAAAAGCTTACTATTCTTCATTCTATTTTCAAGTTTTACCACTAAGTGCCTTTTGTTCATTATCTCAAACTAAATGTACATTTCTCGTATTCCATTCCTTTTCATTCCATTCTTTTCTCATATTTTAGTAATTCACCAGTACTACATTGCTTCTGTAATGAATCGAGTCTCCATATCCGCGGAGAACCGGCAATTCGAATTGATTCAAGTCCCAGCTGGGGATTCCTTATCACACGACATATGTAGAACTTAATCTTGCATATATCAACCTTGCTACCAGATCCTCCTATACTAAGCCGTCTCCACGCCACCCGAGAGTACAGCACACCTCAAATCCGGCCACATTCCAGCCACAAGGGTACACGCTACTCCCGCCATCTCTCCACTCCCAGTGCGCGGGCATTCGTCTTAGTATTGGATTAGCCGAAGTAGGCTTACCGGAGTATGTGACCAGTACTACAAAGTGTCTCATTCAGAAGATCCACAATGAGTGGCCTTTAAGCGACATAGCCGGCAACAATACCCAACATTCAAGATAAGTCACCCGACAAGTCTCTAATTCTACATTCTTTCTTTCTTTGGCCAGTATGCCATCTTTGATTGTATCAAAACTTTTACTTTGAAAGCCTACCATAAAGCATACTAAGCACACTACGCCTTTATAAAATGAAAACATCTTCAATGATGGTAAACAATTATCAAGGTAGGTAATGCATCAAGTAGGTAACATTTGAATTAAACAACTTAATGCAATAAATAACATAGGTGATAAACTTTTCAAAGTAAACAAGGTAATGGCTTAATGCATAAACTGGGGCTTGCCTTCGTTGACGATTTCCGGTTTCGGATTAGTACCACAATTATCAAATCCCGTGACAACCGGGGATTCTTCCAGAACTTGCTCAACTAGAATCGTTTCATTCTCGGGTTCTACACGAAATGGTAACATATGCTTTAACATGATGATAATGTAAACATGATGCTTTCATGGCACATGAAATGTAGAAACACCCGCAATAGATTTTATTTCGCGGTACAGTTGCAAGCCAACAAAACCAACCTGCAACACTATTATTAAGAACCACATATGTGACTTGACCTAATGGATCTTGGAACCCTACTAGTCACAAAACATGACCAAAACAAGATCCAACACTAATCAACACTTAGGGTTTCGACAAGTTAACTTGTTAATGACCTTGGTTATCACATGACGGCCTCCTCTGTCCAGTTATCGACCCCAGCAGACCAGAGTGGATTGCTCTGGGGGGAGAGCCGAAGCCGAGGCCACGCGATGGCTACGTTGTGAGCTTCATGTCGTTCCACGAGCGCGGTCTCGGCCTACCGATGGACCGATTCATGTGGGCCCTCCCACACTACTATGGCGTGGAGCTCCACAACTTCAACCCCAACTCCATTATGTAGGCGGCCATCTTCATCGTCGTCTGCGAGGGGTACCTGGGCATTGCCCCCCATTGGGAGCTGTGGCTCCACCTTTTTCGGGCGGGGCATACCACTAAGCCGATGGGCATGAGGAAGGTGGTGAGGGCTAGCGGCTACACTCTCTAAGTGCACCAAGACCGGCAGCACCTCTACATCCTGGCCCAACTCGCGTCGTCCAACCACGATTGGTACAACAGCTGGTTTTACCTCCGCAACAACGACGGTGGACTTCCCCCCTACATTGGGCGGGTCATGGAGAGCCAACCGGAGAAGTGGAGGTATGGCATCCTGATGGAGGATCAGCCCAAGCTATAGCCGCTCCTAGAGGGACTGGAGAGGCTATGGAGCCGTAGCCTTATGGTGGCTGTGGTCGTGGCTGCCTTCCACTGCCGGAGGGTGCTGCCACTAATGGCTCGGCGGTGGTGAATGTTCGACATGACACCGTATGAGCTGATCAAGGGCATTCGGATGTCTGCCATCCCCCTCTCCGATGAGGAGATTCAGCATCGGGTGAGGGAGATGGTGGAGGGGCGGCTGAAGATCAGTGGTCTGACCCCCATTGCGATGCGCCCATCGTGGGGGTACCTTTCCCTAGTAAGTCCCACACCACTACAGCCCTCGAGGCCTCCTCGTTCCTCACCATTGCCTGTTCCCTTATTCATGTTCACCATTCCTATAGGGGATGAGGGATGTGTGAGCCTCCCCGCCGCCTATTCCTGAGGTCGCAAAGCGGCAGGCGGTGAACCGGGTGCACGCCAAGGCACAGAAGAAGAAGAAGGATGCCGAGGAGGCAAAGCACAAGAGGAAGATCCTTGAGTGCGAGGAGCTAGAGAAGCACCGCCAGCAGCAGAGGCAGGACGGTCTCTCGGTGGAGGCATCTCCATTGCTGTCGCTGTCAATAGACTCTTTGAGCGGAGATGACGAGAGCGAGGTGGGGTGGGGTCCCCTGGACCATCTCCCTAACATTGGGGCATTGGCGAGCGGCCTGGTGTTCCTAGGAGGAGGAGGAGAGGATGCCTCGGGGCTGGCGATCGCTCGTCCTGAGGCCAAGGCTGATATGCCCAAGGCACAGGCGTTAGGGAAGCGCACCGTCAGCCCAGGGGGCTCGATGGTAGAGGTGGAGAAGGTGGCAGTGGGGGCGACGCAACTGCCACCGTAGAGGATCGAGGGGGCGCCGACGTCCGGCGAGGGCCGGCCGGCACCGGTGGATACAGAGGCCGTGCCACCACCGCCGCCATCGCCATTGCAAAGGAGGGTCGCAGTGCCAAAGCGGTTGCATCCCCGTTCGAGGTGAGTGTTTTTTTCAGTGGAGCTCGTATCGTCTCCCACTCGCTTTATGGTTGTATGCTGATCAAGTGGGTGTTTTGCCTTTAGCCGAAAGCGTTAGGTGGAGGGGCCTGCCCTGGTGCCATGTAAGTTGCTCAAGGTGGGCACGGGCTCCACCGCTCAACGGGTGGTGGAGGCACAGGCCGCTATACAACATGGCGCGACATCGGTGGGGGCTGACCCGAAGGAGCTGGTCGCCCAAGGAGAGGCTATCGAGGTGGCCATGAAGCAAGCAGAGGAGGAGGAGCCTACAACTCGTGAGGCCGAGGCCTATGAGTTAGATGGGGCTGAGGTGCCCTTAGTTGCCGAGGCCACCAAGGGCGAGATCGAGGCCCCTCGGACTTCCGAGGCCAAGGCGATGGAGGCCAAGGCACCTAGGACCACTGAGGCCAAAGTTCCGGGGGCCGGAGTGCCCAAGACCACCAAGGCCGGGGTGGCGGGGGCCGGCATGAGCGCGGCGAAGTCGGTGGCCCAGGAAGTGGAGACAGAGGCGGGGCAAGCCTCAATACCGCCACCAGTCCAAGGCCCTCCACCATTGTAGGAGAGTGCCTAGGAAGCAGAGGTCCATTTGATCTCCTTCAACAATACTCCTCGGGGAAAGGAGGTGGCGGATGCCGAGGCGGCCGGCATCATGGAGCAGCCGGCTTCGACCTCTGGCAAGGGAAGCTCGGCCCTCATGCGGGTACAACCCGAGCCCCATGGGTGGGATCACCTACGTGTCTCATGGTGGAGCCGAGATGACCCTAAGGGGGAGCCTTTGTTCACCCTCGAGGACATGGCCGAGGGGGGCGCTGGGACATCTTCGAGCAATACTGCCATCTGGAGGAGCGGTCGCTATGGACGGCGCTGTCCGTCGTGGCCAACAATCTGCCTAGGGTCGCCCAGGTTCATGCCTTCTTTTCTCGTGTGGTGTTGTCTTTTTCTGAGTTTTCTCGCAGTGCTTGACATTTGTTCTGCCTATCAGGAGCTCAAGACCTGGTCCCTCAGGAAGTCGTTGTTCCTCTAGCGAGAGAGGGACATCTGGGACCAGCTTCAGTAGTAGAAGGACCTGCTTGCCACTACCAATGAGCTTCTATCAGAGCAGAGTGTAGAGGTGGAGGACCTCCACCTTCGCTGTGCCGATATGATGGCTGAGGCGGCTATGGCTTGGGAGTAGGCCACCCCTTTGGCAGCGCAGATCAAGGAGTTGGAGGAGGAGTTGACCCAGGTGGCCGGCGATCGGGACACCTTCAGATCCTAGGCTGAAGAAGCGACGGCCTCTACCAAGGCCCTCGCTGGGCAGCTGGGGGCGGAGTAGGGTGCGCACCTGCTGATGAAAGGTGCCATGGCAGAGGCCCTCAAGGTGGCTGCAACATCCCAGACCAAGGCTCTGGTCTAGAAAGGAAAGGCCGAGGGTGGGTCCTCTTCTCCTTGTTTTATTTGTTTTTCTTGTGCTCGACCCCTAACTCCCTGACGTGATGCAGAGTTGGAGGAGGCTTCCATGGTGGCCGAGGCTTCTCGGGCCAAGGTCCAGGGCTAGAAGGAGAAAGCTGAGGCCTCCCTGGTCGAGGTCCAGCACTAGAGAGAGAAAGCCGAGGGTGAGTCCCATAGGGCTTCATCCCTATTTGGCTTATTTTCTTTTGTGCTTAACCCCATCCTGCTTGTTTTGGCGTAGGGTTGGAGAAGGAGGTCTCCCGGGCAGCTGAGGCCTCTGTCGTAGTACAAGCGGTGCTCGAGGCTGAGATCGGGGAGCATGACGCACTGTAGAGTGCCGCCCGTGCTGTCTGCAAGGCCCTGGAGGTTGAGGGGTCCAATCGGGCAGCTCCCTTTGGAGGCGCTTGACCGCGTTGAACGGCCAGGTGCACGAGTGACTCCGGGGAGCACTACACACGGGCGTCAGCTATGCCCTGGATGTTGTCTCCTTGCACTATGCTGGCATCGACCTCGAGGCCATTAGTGACGGCTATGTCTTGGCCAAGGATGATGAGGAGGCCGATGAGGAGGTCGTGAAGCTGATGGAGGCAGCTGAGGGCCCCGGCATGGTGCTGGTGAAGCTGTTCGAAGAGGAGGTGGTTCCTCCCATGCTATCTGCCGATGTTGGAGACCCTGAGCCTTGACCTAGACCGAAGGGGCCGTGTAAATAAATTAGGATTATTATTGTACCATAACGATTATGGCTATCGAGGCCTTTTCTAAAGCTCTTGCATCTACGCTTCTTAATCATTTTTCATTGTATTTTCGAGCCTCTGCCCTCTGTCTTATCTTTGAACATATCTCTTGCAAAAAACTTCCTCGGAGCCTAAGCTGCCCCTCAGGCAAAAGGTGGTGAGGGAGTGCCGTAGCCTAGAGGCGTAGGCCATCTCACAACTTGGTCGGCCTTTTGGCCCTGAGACAGACTTTTGGTCCTTAGGTCTTTCACAATCGATTTGTTAGAGCACGCTAGAGAGTTTGGCGTGGGATTTTTTTCAAAAAACGACTAAAAAGTGGTGCGTGGGACTTAGGGGGGGAGTCTCCCCTTCTAGCCCCCGAGGGAGGCTCGGTTCTACAGAGGCAGAGCCATGTCTTGTTTGAGCCCCATAGTGGGCACCTCTGTAGAGGCAGAGCCGAGTCTCCCTTATGGTGTTATCATAATGCTGAGGCACATGATGGGCTCAGGGGGTTTCTCGAAAAATTAGAACAACTAAAGAACGCTTCTTTATCGTATTTCTTGAAACAAAGTATACAATGCTTAGAAATTTAAGGGTAGAAGTGACGTAGCTGTTCTATGTTCCAAGCATTGGTGAAGATCTCGCCCTTATTGTTGGCCAGCTTGTAGGTCCTGGGCTTTAGCACTTGGGCGATGATGTATGGTCCTTCCCATGGTGGGGTCAGCTTGTGGTGGCCCTTGTTGCTCTGCCTTAGTCTCAGCACCAGGTCACCCACCTTTAGGTCTTGGCTTCGAATGCACCAGGCTTGATAGCATCGTAGAGCTTGCTGGTACTTGGCTGAATGTAGTAGCACAACGTCTCAGGCTTCCTCTAGTTGGTCGAGGGCGTCCTCGCGGGTGGTGCGGTTGCTTTGCTTGTTGTAGGCCTATAGCCTCAGGGAACCGTATTCCAAGTTAGTGAGGAGGATGGCCTTAACTCCATAGACTAGGAAGAATGGTGTGAACCCCATGGCTCGGCTCAGAGTGTTCCTCAGGCTCTAGATGACCGATGGGAGTTCAACAAGCTATTTCTTGCTAAACTTCTTCAACCGGTCGTAAATTTTTGGCTTGAGGCCTTATAGGATCATGCCATTGGCACGTTCTACTTGGCCGTTTGTCCTAGGGTGTCCTATGGCCGACCAGGCCACATGGAAGTGGTGGTCATCGTAGAACGTCAAGAATTTTTGGCCGGTGAATTATGTCCCATTGTCGGTGATGATGGTGTTCAGAACCCTAAACCTGTGGATGATATCAGTGAAGAACAACACTGCTTGCTTGGACTTGATTCGATTGATCGGACGAGCCTCGATCCACTTGGAGAACTTATCGATTGCTACCAGCAGATGGGTGTAGCCTCTGAGGGCCTTCTGTAGAGGCCCAACCATGTCGAGCCCCCACACGGCGAATGACCATGTGATGGGGATGGTTTGGAGGGCTTGGGCCGGGAGATGCGTCTGCCATGTGTAGTACTGGCATCCCTCGCAGGAGCGTATGAGCTTGGTGGCGTCAGCAACCACCATTGGCCAGTAGAACCCTTGGCGGGAGGCATTTCCGACGAGCATCCGAGGCGCTACATGGTGCCCATAGGCTCCCGTGTGCAAGTCCCAAAGTAGGGCTTGGCCTGCCTCGGTGGTGATGCATCATTGGAGGACGCACGATGGGCTTCACCTGTACAACTCACCGTTGCTGAGGACGTAAGTCTTGGCTCGCTGAGCGAGCTATCGGGCTTCAGACCTATCTGCAGGGAGCTCTCCATGGATGAGGCAATTAAGGAATGGGGCTCGCCAGTCTGTGCCCTGGTTGGCCTTGGGAGGCTCCATGTTGACTTCCATGACTTCAGGCTTGGCCGAAGAGGTCTCGGTGACAGAGGGGGCCTTAGGCCCTATGGTGGGCTCGACTGGTGGGCCCTCTTCCATTGCTGAGGTGTTGTCGATGGAAGGCTTGTGGAGGTCGCTGGCGAAGACGTTCAGGGGGACCGAGGCCCATGCCGACGCCATCTTTGCCAGTTCGTCCATGGCCTCGTTGAATTTTTGTGCGATGTGGTTGAGTTTGAGACCGTCGAACTTGTCTTCTAGGCGGCGTACCAACTTGCAGTACGCCTCCATTTTATGGTCATAGCAGTTTGACTCCTTCATCACTTGATCAATGACGAGCTGCGAATCGCCCCGTACGTCGAGACATTGTACTCAAAGTTCGATAGCGATCTGCAGGCTATTGATGAGGGCTTCGTACTTGGCTGCATTGTTAGAGGTGGCGAAGTGGAGCCAAACCATGTAGCGCATGTGTACTCTAAGGGGTGAGATGAAGAGCAGACCCGCGCCTGCCCCGGTCTTCATCAGGGACCCATCGAAGTACATGGTCCAGCACTCCACCTGGACTTGAGCAGGTGGCAGTTGGGTGTCGGTCCACTCAGCTACAAAATCGGCCAAGACCTGAGATTTGATTGCTTTCTAAGGTGCAAAAGATAGGGCTTCCCCCATGAGTTTGACGGCCCACTTGGCGATCCTACCCGAGGCCTTCCGGTTATGGATTATCTCTCCCAGCGGGAAAGACAATAGCACGGTCACCGGGTGGGACTCGAAGTAGTGACGTAGCTTGCGTCGAGCCAAGACTACAGTGTAGATCAGTTTCTGGATGTGGGGGTAGCATGTTTTGGTCTCAAAGAGCACTTCACTGATGAAGTAAATAGGTCATTGGATGGGTAAGGCATGCCCCTCTTCCTACCTCTCGACCACTATGGCCGCGCTGACCACTTGGGTTGTTACGGTGACATAGAGTAAGAGGGCCTCACCCTTGGTGGCACCAAGACAGGAGGATTGGTGAGCAGTGCCTTGAGCTTGGTGAGGGCTTCTTCGGCCTTGGGGTCCAAGAAAAGCATTCAGATTTTCTCGAGAGGCGGTACAGAGGCAGGCCTTTTTCACCAAGGCACGAGATGAAGCGGTTCAGGGCCGCAAGGCATCCTAGAACCCTCTACACTCCTTTGAGATCTTGGATTGGTCCCATGTTGGTTATGGCTGAGACCTTCTCTGGGTTGGCCTCGATGTCACGTTCCGAGACTATGAATCCCAAGAGCATGCCTCGGGGGACTCCGAAGACACACTTCTTAGGGTTGAGCTTGATGCCCTTCTCTCTGAGGCATTTAAAGGCACCTCTAGGTCATCGACGAGATCCCTGACCTTTCTGGACTTGACAATGATGTTGTCCATGTAGGCCTCGATGGTTCACCCAATGTGCTCACTGAAGACCTAGGTCATACACCGCTGGTATGTGGCCCCTGTGTTTCTAAGGCCAAATGGCATAGTCACATAATAGTACATGCCAAATGGTGTGATGAAAGAAGTCGCGAGCTGATCGGACTCTTTCATCTTGATCTGATGGTAACCAAAATACGCATCAAGGAAGGATAGGGTTTCACATCCCGCAGTGGAGTCAATGATTTGCTCGATTCGAGGTAATGGGAAAGGGACTTTTGGACATGCTTTATTTAAACCGGTGTAGTCTACACATCCTCCACTTCCCATTTTTCTTCTTGACTAATACAGGATTAGCCAACCACTCTGGATGGGACACCTCCTTGATGAATCCGGCTATCAAAAGCTTCTACACCTCCTCGCCGATGGTCCTATGCTTTTCCTCGTCAAATTGGCGCAGGCGTTGCTTCATCGGTCTAGAACCGGCCCGAATGTCTAAGGCATGCTCGGCGACCTCCCTCGGTATGCCCGGCATGTCCAAGGGACTCCACTTGAATACATCGGCATTTGTGTGAAGAAAGTCAACGAGCACGACTTCCTATTTGATGTCTAGGGTGGCGCTGATCCTCAGTGCCTGATCGTCAGGGCAGGCAGGGTCGATCGGGACGAGCTTGATGACCTCCACAGGCTCGAAAGTCCTGGCTCGATGCTTGGAGTCAGGCGCCTTGCTACCAAGCCGGATGAGGTTGACAATGAGGGTCTCGGCCTCTATTATAGCCTTGGCGTACTCGATGCATTCGACGTCGCAGTCGTATGCATGCTCATACGTGGACTCAACGGTGATGACGCCATTGGGACCTGGCATCTTGAGCTTGAGGTAGGTGTAGTTGGGGACCGCCATGAACTTGGCGTAGCATGGCCACCCCAAGATGGCATGGTAGGTTCCCTTGAACCCAACCACCTCGAAGGTGAGGACCTCCTTATGGTAGTTGGAGGGAGTCCCAAAACAGATGGGCAGGTCGATGCGCCCAAGGGGCCATGTGTGTTTCCCTAGCACGATGCCATGGAAAGGCACGGCATCGCCTTGGAGCTATGACTGGTTGAGCTCAAGGAGCCCCAGTGTGTTGGTGTAGAGGATGTTGAGGCTGTTGCCTCCGTCCATCAACACCTTAGTGAGCCAGGTGTTGCCGATGATGGGGTCGACGACAAGCGGGTACTGCTCAGGGTTCGGGACATAATCGGGGTGGTCATCCTGATCAAAGGGGATTGCCTCCCGAGACCAGTTGAGGTACCGAGGAGCAGCTACCTTCACCGAGAAGACCTCCTAGCGCTCCCTCTTTCGCTGTCGCGCCATGAGGCATGCTGAAGGCCCGCCGAAGATCATGAAGGCATTGTGCACCTCAGGGAAACCATCGTCCTTATCATCGTCCCTGTTGCTGGTGCCCCTCCTCTTGGCCTCGTCATCGGGGAGCCCGTCCTTGGCGTCGTTGTCAGGGAAGATGGCCCCAACGGCCTCTTCGCTTGAAGCGAAGTTGGTGGTGATGTTGAGGAGCGCGATCGCTGAGGTTGGCACATTCTAGCCCAACTCTCAGACTAGGTCTTGGTAGGTGGTGCCGGAGAGGAAAGCTTGGACAATTTCTGAGTTGCTGACGCTTGGCAACTTGGTGCATTTCTTAGAGAAGCACCGAATGAAGTCTCAGAGAGACTCGTTTGGCCCCTAACGACAACTCTTGAGGTCCCAGGAGTTCCTAGGGCGCACGTATGTGCCCTGAAAGTTCCCGATGAAGACCCTTACCAAGTCGCGCTAGTCATGGATCTATGAGGGAGGGAGGTGTTTGAGCCAGGCTCACACCGAGTTTGACAAGAACAACGGGAGGTTGCGGATGATGAGCAGGTCATCATCCGCGCTGCCTAGCTAACAAGCCAGGCGGTAATCGGCTAGCCAAAGTTCAGGATTGGTCTCACCGCTATACTTCGTGAGGTTGGCCGGTTGCTAAAACTAGGCCGGGAAATGAGCAGCGTGGATAGCTCTGCTAAAAACTCAAGGGCCAGGTGGCTCAAGAGAAGGACTGCGGTCCTCCCCCACTATCGTAGCGGCCACCTCGGTGTGGATGGTAGCCCTGGGCGGGCCCCTCGTTGTCGTGGCACCGTCGTCTGCTGACCACATCGTGGTCGCCATGTGCCTCACGTTGGTCACCGAGGCGGTCGTGCATCGCAGGGACCCTATTGGTCAATGGTGCCTAAGCAGGCTCGAGACGAACCGAGGCCTCCCTATCATGCCGATGTGGTGCCATGGGAAGTTCCAAAGCACCCCCATGCCATCTAGAGGTAGAGCTTTTGGCCTACTGCACCACGACGGTCTCGAGGAGATCCTAAAGCTCACCGTGGACCCATCGCCCCTCTGTGGTAGAGGGCTCGGGCATCATTAAGACTAGCATTGCCGCTGCCATGATGTTCTGGCTAGCGCGATTGAAGATTGGGGTTGCTCACCCCCTTCGTCGTCATTGATGCGGTGGTGGACATCATGGGCCCTCCACCGGGCTCCTCCACCATCACCGTGACCTCACTGCTCCCGCTCGAGAGTGTCTTGGAGCTACTGCAGAAGGAGTCAGTCTTGTTCAACCTTGGCCTAAAGCTCACGGAGCTGCTCTAGGTCTGGGCGTTGAAGTTGTTTGGGGGCAAGGTTCTCGTTCTGCGCTACTGGTAGGACAACGCGTGGAGGTGTGGCGTCGCCTTCCCCCCGGCGAAGCAGGGAATGGTTGCCTGCCCCTTCGTCCTCATTGCTTGCCCTCGGCATCTCGACCCCAATGTGGAAACACTCGCGAGTGGGGTCATAAGTGTCTTCGTTGTTGGAGTCAGAGTAACCGAAGCAGTAGTCACTCGCAGCCAAGAAGTAGCGCATAGCTTCAGGGTTGCGAAGCCTAGAAAAGTCTGCTCCAGCCCATGCCTCATCCTCCTCCACGGAGTTGGCATGGGTGTGAGTCGAGGTTGTGGAGTCAAAGTCGAGGGTGAAGCATTGGTGGTGTCCTGAGGACTCTACATGAGAGGAAGCGTAGGCAGAAGCATAGGTGGCGGCGTAGGCGATGGTGGTATTGCCAAACCCGAAAGGGGTACAGGGATGGTGCCATCACTGGGCTTTGCTCTGCTGGAGTTGATTCCTCAGGAGGTGGTGGGGGCAGAGCTTGACGACGGAGGCACCGTCGTGCGCCACCGGCGCCTTTCCTATGTCCAGGCTCAGGCTAGATAGGTCCCCAACTAGGGACCTTGTACCAACAGCTGGGCATGGGATACCGGCAGAACACGGTGCGTTGCCCTAAGCTCGTGCGGTGTTTGGGGTGGCCCCACTCATGTCGTGCTTGGCGAGCACGATGAGAGCGGCCGCCCAGGCGCCATCTGCGCCTGGGCTGCTGGTATGTGATGTCATCGTCGGTCGGTGGGGCTCGGGTGTGAGGAGTACCATATCGTACTCACATCCTAGAGACATGAACTCTAGGCTCCCAAACCAAATCACCATGCTGAGACGCAGTGGTCGTACAGGGTCTGCCATCTGGAAACTCGTTGGGATGATGAAGGTGACACGTAGAGGCCCCCTACCTACCGCACCAACTGCGGTGTTTTGGACTAGCGGGCCCTCAACCAACTAGTGAAAATATACTATGTGCTCCTAATCCCGGATGGTGATGCAAAGAGACACAAGGTTTATACTGGTTCAGGCAATGGGTGCCCTACGTCTAGTCGGAGAGATCGATCTTGTATTCCTTGCACCGAAGTGCTTGTAGTAGGGGGTTACAAGCAGGGTGAGAGAGGGATCTTGTCCTAGGTCTCTACGTGGAGCTGTGTGAATTGCTTGAGATGTTGATCTCAAGTAGCGGGGAAGCATGCGTGTTACAGGGTGTCGCTTGCGTGAGTGAGTGAGCCTGTCTGTTCTCTATGTTCGTGTTTGTCTATCTCCTGAGTCACCCCTAGAAATGGCCCCGGTCCCTCCCTTTTATAGTTGAAGGTGGGGACAGGGGTGATACATGTATTTGCTATGCAGCATCCTGTAAGCAGACGGCAGCATGTCCGAGCCCTGTAGCTTGTGGACTATGGCAGCATGGTCGATGGAGCAGTCCTTGATGCACTAGGGTGATGCACCGGTCACACCTGATCCTATGCGACATGGGAGCTCTAGTGATAGCTTGATGTTAGGGCATGGCGGGCGACGTGCCGGTCGCTGGTGTGTGTTGACCGCATAAAGAGCCGAGGCTCAGTTGGTGCCGAGGCCGAGCCATCATGGGGGGCTCGGTGGGTGGCGAATCCTGAGGTTGCTGAGACCCTAAAGTAGATTACCGAGGCTAGAGGGAGTAGTTTGGTCCCATACACTAATTCCTAGGCTATAGTGACCCGGACTTGACTCCCCACGCACGTGTTCCTAGAGCAGGGGTTAGGTAGCACAGTGTAGTGCGGGCACTGGTCGTGGGCACAGTACTAAGCACAGCGGCTGGTAACCCCTACCCTTCCTATCTCGGACGGTATGGTGCTGATGCGACTTTCTATCTCGTCGACCGCTCTGCTGTGGTCGAGCCATCGTCTGGGTTGATTGTCGCGGGAGTGGTTGGTCGCATTAATTGGACACGATGCTCTGTTGAGGAGATCGGGTCGAGGCAGGGGTGACATGGGTTATTGCCGAGCCAGCCTCGAGCGAGACGGAGAATCAGCATCTTGTCCTGATGCTTTACGCGTGGGGCCTTGAGCAAGATGGAGAATTGGTTCCCCGTCTGAGCCTTTCGTGCGAGGCCTCGAGTGAGGCGGAGATTCGGTAGGCCATCCGAGGTCACTCGTGCGAGGCCTCAAGCGAGGGTGGAGAGTCGGTGACCTCGGACAAGACTGGGGGTTAGCCAATAGTTGTCTCTTGGCTTTGATTTTGATAGGGTCTAAGTGATTTTTTTAGTTTTCGCTTAGGGGACCCCTTTTTATGGTACCCGACACTAAGTTATCTACATGCTTGTTCACTAAGTCTAGCATGGGTTGGTTATGGCATAGAAGGCTTGGTCATGTTGGAATGAAACGATTTGAATAGATTGGTTAAGCATGACTTAGTTAAAGGCTTGAAGATGTTGTGTTTGAAAAGGATAAGCTTTGTAGCTCTTGTCAAGCCGGCACACAAGTTTGAAACACCCATCCTAAAGAAATGCATGATGAGCACTAGTAAAGCATTTGAGTTATTGCACATGGATTTGTTTGGGCCAACACAATACACTAGCATCGGTGGAAATAAATATGGATTTATGATAGTGGATGATTACACTAGATACACATGGGTATTCTTTCTAGTGGACAAAAGTGATGTGTTTGCAATATTCAAATCATTTGTCAAAGGCATTCACAATGAGTTTGAAACAACCATCAAGAGAGTTAGAAGTGACAATGGTAGTGAGTTCAAGAACACTAGAATTGATGAGTTATGTGATGAATTTGGAATTAGACATCAATTCTCGGCCAAGTACACTCCTCAATCAAATGGCCTTGTTGAGAGGAAAATAGAACACTCATTGATATGGCAAGATCTATGCTTAGTGAGTACAATGTGAGTCAATCCTTTTGGGCCGAAGCTATCAACATGGCTTGCTATTGTAGCAACCGCCCTCTATTGTCACCGATTGAAAGAGAAGACACCATATGAGCTCTTGAATGGTAGAAAGCCCAACATTACATATTTTCAGGTCTTTGGTTGCAAATGCTATATCTTGAAGAAAGGCACTAGATTGGGCAAGTTTAACAAGAAATATGATGAAGGATTCCTACTTGGCTATTCCACTACAAGCAAAGCATATAGAGTTTGGAATTTGGATAGTGGTACTCTTGAGGAAGTTTATGATGTTGAATTTGATGAAACCAAGGGTTCACAAGTAGAGAATGAGAACTTGGAAGATGTTAGAGGCATTCAACTTTCAAATGCCATGAAGAACATGGATATTGGTGAATTGAGGCCTAAGCAAGTGAATGATGATGAAGATGATCAAGTACAAGTGCTCTCCAACTCAAATGTGCAAGATGATACAAATCAAGCTAGTACAAGTGGATCTCATGACAATGAACAAGATCAAGTGGCTAGTACATCATCTCAACCCAAATGATCAAGCAAGTGCAAGCAATCAAGTTCCAATACTCCAACCAACCAATATTGCAAGAGATCATCCATTGGACAATATCATTGGTGATATTTCTAGAGGTGTACAAACAAGATCAAGATTGGCATCATTTTATGAACACTTCTCATTTGTGTCATCCATTGAACTGAAGAAGATAGATGAAGCATTGAAGGATGTTGATTGGGTGAATGCTATGCATGAAGAATTAATAACTTCATAAGAAATCAAGTGTAGGAATTAGTAGAGAGACCAAAGGGACACAATGTGATTGGAAACCAAATGGGTCTTTAGAAACAAGCAAGATCAAGATGGGATAGTAGTAAGGAACAAAGCAAGATTAGTAGCACAAGGCTATACTCAAGTTGAAGGTCTTGACTTTGGAGAAACATATGCCCCGATTGCTAGATTGGAAGCAATTAGAATCTTGCTAGCCTATGCTTGTGCCCAAAACATCAATCTCTATCAAATAGATGTTAAGAGTGCATTTCTAAATGGCTACATCAATGAAGAAGTATATGTTGAGCAACCTCCTGGTTTTAAAGATGACAAGAAGCCAAACTATGTGTACAAGTTGAAGAAGGCATTATATGGCTTGAAGCAAGCACCTAGAGCATGGTATGAGAGATTGAGGGATTTTCTACTCTCTAAAGGGTTCACAATGGGCAAGGTTGACACCACTCTTTTCATCAAGAAGATTGGAAAAAATCTATTTGTATTGCAAATATATGTTGACGACATCATATTTAGATCAACCAATCAAGACTTTTGTGATGAGTTTGGAAAGATGATGGCTAATGAGTTTGAGATGTCTATGATTGGAGAGTTGAGTTACTTCCTTGGTCTTTAAATCAAGCAATTGAAGAATGGTACATTTGTAAATCAAGGCAAGTACATCAAGGACATGATCAAAAAGTTTGGCATGGTTGATAGCAAAGTCATTAGCATACCAATGGGAACAAATGGCAACTTGGATAGTGATGCAAGTGGAAATATGGTGGATCAAAAATTGTATTGGTCTATGATTGGAAGCCTACTCTATGTGACCGCATCAAGGCTGGATGTCATGTTTAGTGTATTCATGTGTGCAAGATTTCAAGCCTCACCAAGGGAAAGTCATTTGAAGGCTACAAAGAGAATATTGAGGTACTTGAAGCATACACCAAAATGTTGGTTTGTGGTATCCCAAAGGAGCAAAGTTTGAGCTAGTTGGTTACTCTGACTCGGATTATGCGGGATACAAGGTTGAAAGGAAGAGCACCTCAGGCACATGTCAATTGTTAGGAAGATCACTTGTTTCATGATCATCAAAGAAGCAAAATAGTTTGCATTATCAACCGCTGAAGCCGAATACATATCCGCCGGTAGTTGTTGTGCACAAGTACTTTGGATGAAGGCCACTTTGAGTGACTTTGGAATTCAAGTTCAAGAAAGTGCCATTGCTATGTGACAATGAGAGTGCAATCAAGCTAACCAACAATCTAGGTTCAACATGCAAGAACAAAGCACATTGATGTCCGCCACCATTTCATAAGAGATCACCAACAAAAAGGAGACATTTGCATTGAGAGTGTAGGCACCCGAAGATCAACTTGCCAATATAGTCACCAAGCCATTGGATGAGAAAGGTTTTGCAAGCTAAGGAATGAGTTGAACATATTAGATTTATCAAATATGTGTTGATGCACACCCCCACTTATATGACATGCTCTCCTTCGAGCAATTCAAGATAAAAGTTGATTGGCATGACATACATCTTTGCTAAAGACATGATTAGTGCATCTAATCACATTTTCAATTTTATTAGGACCTTTCAAGTGGTTCTATTTTATTAGGCTCATTCATGAAAATCAAATGATTTTGATGTCTATATGGTATCACTATTGCTTCTATGCTTGACTTGATCTAGTGGTAGCATGTGACATGTTTAGGGCTTGTAAACCTAGTGTTTAATCTAGAAATGAGCTATAAGTGTTTAACTCAACATGGTACAAGATAACCCTTATTTGGAGGTGTGAAGAAGCTTGTCCTTGGATCAAACCGAGTTAAATATCTTTGGCAAATAATCTAGATTGGACCAAATTTGGGAAAATGATCCTCACCCATTGATTGACATTGATAATCTCAACCCTACAAGTAATACTATCTATATTTTGAACTTTTGTGGTCATTGATGACAAAGGGGGAGAACAAAGATAGTAGTAAAAATAGTGAAAAAGGGGAGAAATATCATTAAATGAGAGAGAAACATAACGATATACTTGATATATAACATAGGGGGAGAAAAGTGAAAAAGGAAAGGGGATCATTAAAATTTTGAGCACACACAGTAGGGGAGCAAGCTCATGAACTTGTATGATGCATTTGAATGTGCATTTCATATGTTGCTTGCATGGCATATGTTCTAAATTTTAATATCCATGCTTGTGTGATGTATGCTAGTTGTTAGATTGAATGATTGAAATGAAATCACTAGATAACTTTCACTTTCCAAATATTCTAAGTGGTATGAGCTAACCATGGTGCTAAGGAGTGGTATATTGGTGCACTCCGATGGTATCACGCTTCAAGGTCTATCTTTTATACCTTAGCATCATGTGGTAGACATTGACTCCTATATTTCCTATCTAAGCATATGTGCAAGCTACAATCCAAACTCTTAGCATATATGTAGGGGGAGCAATTGCTACCATTGGGGTTCATGAAACTTGTCCATATCCTTTTACACATGGTAAATATGCTGGGACAAGCACATGGATTCAATTGAATTTTAATTCATATCTTTGTATAAGGGTTGTCATCAATTACCAAAAAGGGGGAGATTGAAAGCTCTAGTTTGGTTTTGGTGAATTGATGAAACCCTAAGCGCTAACCTAGTTATCAAGTGATCATGAGATAGGTAGCACACTCCAAGTTGTGAAGCAAATGAAGATCATAACATGATGATGTATGCCATGATGATGATCAAGTGCTTGGACTTGGAAAGAAGAAAGAGAAAAACAAAAAGCTCAAGGCAAAGGTATAAACATAGGAGCTATTTTGTTTTGGTGATCAAGACACTTAGAGAGTGTGATCACATTTAGGTCTGATAGCCATACTATTAAGAGGGGTGAAACTCGTATCAGAATACGGTTATCAAGTGCCACTAGATGCTCTAACTCATTGCATGTGCATTTAGGATCTAGTGGAGAACTAACACCCTTGAAAATATTTGTGAAAATATGCTAACACATGTGCACAAGTTGATACACTTGGTGGTTGGCACATTTAAGCAAGGGTGAAGAAGTTAGAGGTGAAATGGAGTTGGTCGCAATGATGCTGGCATCGGTCAAAGGACCGGACACTAGGTCGCTCAATGACTAGACGCTGAAAGGCTATGTCCGGTCGTGTTGTTTGGTCAGCATAGTGATTAGGGTTAAGCACCGGACACTGGGGTGTGTCTGGTCAAGCATGACCGGACGTGTCTGGTCAGCAAAACTCATTTTAGACCCTTACTGTAAACAACCGGACCTGTAGGGTTTAGCGTTCCGGTCAACTCTGTTAGAGCATCCGATCAACATGTCGACCATTGAGATCAAACGTTCCCTGTTGAACGCAAGAGACACGTGGCCGACCATCGGCGGGCGAACCGGCACGCTGAGGAGCACATTCTTCACCCCGATCATGGCCCTATGAAGGGGTACAATGGCTCTATTTCATGGGGGCTTCTATTTAAGCCCCATGGCCGGTTCAAGCTCACTCTCTTGGCCATTTGCATTGACATAGCACCTTGTGAGCTTAGCCAAAGCCCTCCCACTCATCTCCATCATTGATTCATCATCATAGTGAGATTGGGGGTGATCAGTGCATTGCTTGAGTGATTGCATCTAGAGGCACTTGGTGTTCGTGGTTTCACTATGGATTTCACTTGTTACTCTTGGTGGTTGCCGCCACCAAGACGGCTTGGAGCAGACGAGGAGCATTGAGCGAAGGGTGGTGATTGTCTCTGGCTCCGATCATGGTGATTGTGAGGGGTTTCTTAACCTTTCCCCGGTAGAGGATCTAAAAGGTACTCTAGTGAATTGCTTGTGGCTTGTGTGATCCTCATCTTGGTGTTGGTTGTGTGGCACCCTATTGAGGGGTTTGGTGTGTGAAGCCAATTAGCACGTGAACCTCCAAGTGAGTGAATCACCACAACGAGGACTAGCTTGCCGGCACGCAAGTGAACCTTGGTAAAAATCATTGTGTTCATCATTGATTCCGAGGTGATTGGTCTTCATTGTTATTCATCATTGTGATTGATTGGTTCTTTCATCTACATGGTGGTATAACCCTCTTGATCACTCTCTTTACTTTACCGCAAACTAGTTGACAAGCTCTTTAGTATAGCTAGTTGTGAGAGCTTGCTTGCTTGGTTGGTGTGGCTCTTTAGTTAGCCTTTGAGAGCACACTACATAGTGTAGTGTCATAGCTCTTGTGTGAATCAACACTATCTAAACTAGGAATTATGTAGGTGGCTTGCATTTTGAGTAGGCTAGTGCAACACTTGCTTCGCCTCATAATTGTCTAACCTTTTGTTAAGTGTTGTTGTAGAAATTTTTATTAGGCTATTCGCCCCCTCTAGCCATTAGGACCTTTCACTGGCACTCAAGCTCGGCCATCCAGGCATGTTCCGCCGAAGGAAGTGAGACTTGCGGGATGACACCTTCCTTATCTCATGTAAAAAATAGGCGTTATAAAAACTACCGATGAAAGATTCAAAGGGCAAGGAGAAGTACCACAAACTCACCTCCATGGCAAGCTACAGGTCGACCTCAACCAGCTGCCGGGCAAACTAAGCCTACTTCCGGGCGCTCTCCAGCTTCACGGACAGCTCGGTAAGCTCGAACACCATGGCATGCCCTTGTCCGCCAAAAAATTTCCCAGAGCTAGCGCTCCTAGGAATCCCAGAGGACGAACCTCACCTTCGATGGGTCCTCAGGGAAGGGCCACTCTAGGTCACCCTCTGATGAACCACCGAAGGGCCCAGCCTCTGACTGGGCACCTACCGACTGGAGGACGACAACGGTAATGTTCTCAACAACACTTGGAACATTAAACAACTACGTCGTTTTCCCCTTAGAATCGGTCTAAACACCTTCAGTTAAAGCACATGCTCCCGTAAGAGCGCCCCTGCCCGAACACTTTCAATCCGGGTCACTCGGGAGCTCCACAAATATACAAATATTGAGTACTACCTCTCTGTTTTGTTTACTGTTGTATGGAGAAATTCCTTCCTACCCTAACAAAGGGGTAGTTCATTCCTTTAAATTTACCTTACATAGCTTTGCTTTAAAAATTCTGACTGATTGCACCCCGCCTTTTCCTACGGCTACAACCGGCCGAGCCTCATGGGCCATGCCCCAAGCTCGCAAAGTTGCGACCTACGGAACAAACGGGTAGGTATGAAATAGAAAGAAATTTAAAACAAAATTATGCTAAGGAGAAACTAAGGAACGAAAGGGAACAAGCTTCCTTGAACGGAATAACTCCATCACAGAAAACAAAATACCATTATAACTGTTAAGCACACGAACGTTTTATACGGGGGCTTCCCCCACAAATTTAAAACTATCTGCTTCCACTAAACTACTATTATTTTTACATGCTACTGGGGCGGCCTGGCGACATCCGATGATGATGCAACCGATGAAGGCTCAAGCTGCTCACTTCTTGACGACGCGGCATCCGGCTCGGCCAAGACCGGGGTGACATTCACCTCCAATCCGACATCACACTCTGGGTTTGCAAAAGGATCCGTAAGTCCTCCCTCTCGCTCACTCTTCCTCTCACTTAGGAACCGCCGCAGCATACAGGCACTCTTGGTGAGAAAGAAGAAGGAAGGAAGAGTGAGGAATCTTCGCTAGAAGAGACCACCAGACCTCCTTGAGTCGATCGAGTCACCTAGGATAGATCAACCAGCCTCCTGAGTCGATCGATTCACTCAGGATAAGCACCTGAGATACAAGTAGGAAGCGAAGGGGCGCCCCATGTGGGCCATGCCAACTCTGTCTTGAATGACGAGCATGGGTCTCGGTCTGACTTTTTTTACTGAAGCTCTCCGAACCCCGTCTCTCATGTCATCAAGGTAAGCATGTGTTCATTAAATACAAAACTGTTCACA
This sequence comes from Miscanthus floridulus, assembly GCF_019320115.1. Lineage (NCBI taxonomy): Eukaryota > Viridiplantae > Streptophyta > Magnoliopsida > Poales > Poaceae > Miscanthus > Miscanthus floridulus. The sequence goes on from NC_089586.1 coordinate 1,684,362, forward strand.
CAAGAGCTAACCCACGATTGACAAGCACAGGTCTCAGACGGGCATTTCCAACTGGAGCTCTTTGAACCCCATCGCTCCAATCTTCAAGGTAAAACACCATGAAAGCCCCTCTATTTCATTACAAATCATTCATACATCCATATGCGCATTCATCTCATACGCCTGAACCCCCCGGACAGTTAGAGCATGAACCACTTGGGGGCTTGGGAACTAAGCATCGCACGTGCAGCGAAATGCACCAAAACGCTCCATGTTGCGCCATGAAGCGGTGGCTTGCCTCATTCGACATGAGCAACCAAACAGGGCCAGGGAGAAAACCGTAGATGAGCACCGTGCGGCCTTTGCCCGGTCTAGCAAACCGGGTCATCTCAACCTTCTCGTTCGATCCTAAACCTCTCGCCAAGCCCACAGAATCTCCATTGAGGGGAGGCCGTCAGGCCACCCAGGTCGGTCTATGGAACGACCTAGGCATCTATCGAGCTACAGGTAAAGGAGTAGTGTGGAATGCCACAAGAGGGCTATGCCGACCCCATCATGAACGATGGACCCAAATTCCACTCGATCACACCCGTTAGCGAGCTCACCAAGCTAGTCTTCGCCCGAGCGATCAAGACAGGCAACAAAACTCAGCCCCTTTGGTTGTGAGGAACCGGATGGGGTAGCGCAAAAATGACTCACAGCCCCCATGAAGGCCCAACAAGGCTCGGGGGTTTAAACGCCATGGGACCGTGACTCCAAACTTGCGTCAACGGGATAGGCGACATCCAGCTACGGCTTGGGACCGCGACTCCTTAATTTGCGTCGATGGGATAGGCGACATCTGCCTATGGCTTGGGACCACGACTCCTTAATTCACGTCGACGGGATAGGCGACATCCGGCTATGGCTTGGGACCATGACTCCTTAACTCATGTAACGGCTTCACTAACTAAAACTAACTCTTTCGATCCATGGCAAGCACCGACACCTTGGTCTACTCGTGACTCCACCTTACCCGATCCCACGGCGCGCACCGACGCCAAAGATTGAACTCTGTTGCATCCAAAACTAAGTTAATTCCATTCATGGCGCGCACCAACGCCAGGGCTTATTTCAAAAACTAAAAACTTCCTCGTCCGATCCCCGGTGCGCACCGACACCGGGATCATTAAGTTCTGTCTCAGTCTAATCCCCGCGTTTAAAAACACCTCGGCTACACAACGACGCCATGGTTAAACAAAATTCCATCTCAAACTAAAAAACATGGATACACACCTGCTGAGACAACACCCCCAACCGGTTCGGCCCAAACCGCCTGGGGCTCGGGGGCTACACCCGCAGGTGCGCTCGTGTGCACCCACCGGCAAGACAAAAATCCCCCGGACGATTCTGCCCGAATCGCCCGAGGGCTCGGGGGCGCCTGTCGGGTTCATAAACCCGGGGTCCCTCGGGGACTAGCTTCCACGCCAGGGCTCAGCCCAGGAAAACGGCCTTTTTCTTCTAGACCGGCCCGAAAGTCTAAAACCAATAGACCAGAGCACTCGCTTCAGGCCTAGGCCGCCTTTGGCCCATCTCTTCGACCGGAGCACTAGCTCAGGCTCAGGTCAGCTCTGAACGGCCTCTCCGATCAGAGCGCTAGCGTCAGGCCCCAGCTGCCTCCGCACGGCCTCCACTCGGAAAGCCTGACCCAAGGACCGCCTCTGACTCCGACCCTATGTCTCCAACCGGGATTCATAGAAAAACACCGCCATCACTATTCTCCGACTGGCGCGCTAGAACCGACTGGGGACCATCTGACCAGGGATGCCCACTCGGAAAGAACCAGAAGGCGTGCGAAGAAAGGCAAGGCATGGCTCACAAGTCAACACCACTATACCAGGGACCATACCCTGCACAAAGCAGTGCTCTGCAGCCACCCTGACACAAAGTATTGTAGGGGCCGCTAGAAACTCCCATATGGTAAGCCCCCTCCGCATGTCTCTAGACACCGATTGCGGTATGGGCTCTAGGATTTGCCATACCAGGTGAACATAGCATAGCTTCTCACATGCCACTAGGCATCTATAAGTATTCTGTAGGTACCGGCATCATCCTTCCTGAAGAAGATAGCTCGACCTTCCGTACACATCTAACATCCTACAGCGACATCAACAGTATTGGGGGGCTTCAACCATTATCCAGTTTTCATCACCGTAGGCAGCAAGACTTAGAAATATCTGTACTCTCCCCCTCTTACCTGTAAAGTCATCCCCTTTATCTATAAAAGGGGTTGTGCTCCCTCCCCCGAAGGGGAGATCGACTTCTTCAAGTTCAGACTCACTAGATCGACACCAACCCCTTACAACCGCAGTAACCGAGTTCCAACCGCAACCCTTCCAGTCAGAGCCTTCCAAACCTCTTGTATACCCCTCCTTTCTCCTTCTCGTTTGTAACCCCACTACAGACTTCGAGCACCTGGGCTCAGGAATAAAGTCGCCGACCGACCCCAACTGGACGTAGGGCATGTTGCCTGAACCAATATAAATCCTGTGTCATTGAGTGCTAGGCCACCTCCGATCACAACGTACAGCAAAACTACAAATATTTACTAGTTGGTCACTTTCTGCACCGACAATATGAGTTGATTGAATTGGATAAATATGCAATGTTGCTTGCTATGAGATGATTGAATGGATAATAGCTTAGTAATCAAGTTTGGATTGATTTGTGTTGGATAAATTCATAAGATGACTTTTAGTAAGTGGATTGAATGGATTTATGTCTTGTGGAAGTGTTCAAACAAGTTAGTTTCAAGTTTGATTCATATTTGATGAAGTATAGCTCAAGTGATTGAAATCTGTCCTATATTGAAAATTTGAGCTAGCTGTGATCTTTGCCATGTTTGAGTGATCAAAACCTTTTGGATTGGCATAAAAATTGGTGTACATTCTCTAGACTTATGGTATAAGATGTTGTACAAATTTCATGAGAATTGGAAAAGAGATGCTTCGGTTTTGGAGTAGATCTTGTCAGCTATAGTGCAGCAGTTTTCAGCATGTAGCAGTGGTGGAAGAATTGAAATCTGATAGCAATCTAAAAGTCAAATAAATCTCAATTTTTTACATATGCTGGATAACTTAGTGAATCACGTATCCACCAAATTTCGTGATATTTGGATTTGTATTTTGAGAGATATGCTTATTTCTTTGAAGGGTACAGAATATGCCAGAAAAGTGACAAATGTTGGATTGATCTAGAGTCACTTTGATTGAAAGGTCCTCAAGTTGGAAACATGTTTACAAGTGTTTGAGGTACCTAAGTTTGGTTTGAGATGATCTAGAAGCATGACAAGCAAAGAGTATAAGGTCATTTAATTATGGAGTGTACTTTGCACATATTTGGTACTCAAATGAAGATCAAGACCAAGCTCAAGATGAAGATGAAGTTTGAGTTCTAGTGACTATTGGAAATTATTTGGTGAAAAGAAATGGACTTAAACAAGTAGAAAGAAAAGGACTTTAAAGAAGAAATCAAGGTTACTTATCAAAGTTAAGTCCATAACTTGGATCAATCAAACAAGTTATTTCAAGTGAGTGTCAAGAATGGTTCTTATAGAGAGGTCACTTCTTCCTAGTGCAGGGGATTGCCACCTATGGATAGGTAAACCAAGTGTGGTACTTGGATGGCTAACATGGAAGTGGTGATTCAAGGGACATTGAGATGCTTAGTTGAAGCAATCAAAAGGATTGATCAATAAAAGCAGCAACACCCAAAAAGAGAGCTAATCATGATATTTCAAGTGGTACTCTCACATTGATGCTCTCATGCAAGCATTGATCAAAAGATGAAGCAAGCCAACCACAACAAAAAGTGCACTTGATCATAAGTGATATTCATTTCATATGGGTGAAGAATGGAATTCCAAATGGTATTTATTGGTCTTCACCAAGCTTATAATTGGACTTCACATTGCTATTAGAGTAATGAATTAGAATCTATGTGACTATCCTCTACTCCAACATAACATAGGTATCATTGTAATGTGCATGATCATTTCATCTCTTACTAGTATGCGGTTAGTGCATATAGTTCATACTTCATAGGATCATGCATAACAAATGAAATGTTTAAATTCATAACCTACCACTATTGCTTGAATGATTAGTTGATCTAGTGGTTAGTATATGAATTTGTTCATGAGCTAGTGAACCCAAGTATTTGATTTAATTTGGATTGCTAACAAGTGACAAGTACAACATTGGCAAGATAACCCTTGTAAGAGGTGTGAAGAAGCTTGTTATTGGTTCAAACCGGACTTGGAAGCTTAGGCAAATCAATTTAGTTCAAGTCAACTTAGATGCTCATGATCAATAACAAGAGTACAAGCACAAGACAACAATGCAAATGGATATCTAGTTTGTTTGTTTCAAGTGGTATCTAGACTCAAGTATTTCATCAAGAATCTACAAGTGATGTCTAGATCAACTTACAAGTAATATCCTATAAGTGGTACTCATGAAGATAGCAAATGTTCAAGAAATAGTTTTTATTGATAAATCCAACAAGTGGTTCCATACTAGAAGATTCTTTCAAGTGCTATCACATCTACACATGGTATCAATCATGTAAGACGATGGTTCCACAAGCGATCCTCAACTTTAAGTGATCATCAAATGAAGAATGCATCCCTCACCTACAAGAACTTAAGTGCATCAAATGGATGGCCCATGCTATCACATAGGGGGAGGTGTCCCACAAATTGATATCAAGATCAAAGATTCTATGTGTGGTATCTCAAGAAGCCTTACACTAGATACAAGTGGTACAAGTTACAAGTGATGTCTACAAGTGGTGTTATTCCAATAATCAAGTGATGTCTATAAAAAATGCAAAGATTCAAAGCCTCAATCATACCCCAAATGCATACCTTTGCATCATGAGAAGCACACCTTTTATGGAAATTGATGACAAAGGGGGAGAGATTGTACAAAGATATGAAAGCTTTGAGATTGAGATTGTACAAGGAGAAGAGATAAGATATGAAAGCTTTAGGAAAGATTGAGACAAGAAGTAGAGGAACATGGACAAAGAGGGAGCAACATTGAAAAAAAGAGATGGATCAAAATTCTTGGACAAGAGAAGCACACAAGTAGGGGGAGCAAGCTCATGAACTTTGATTGATTGCATTTGATATGTGCATATTCATGTGATTGATTGCATCGCATAAGTTCTTAAATTCAATATGCATGCTTGTGTGAGGTATGCTGTTGTAGAATTTGATTGATGAAATAAAAACTAGCATGCATAGGATGATAGCTAGACACTTGGTATGCTTTTCAAGTAATGCTAGTACCTGGATTTGCTACATGGTATTTTGTGAGCAGAGGTGGCATGTTTGAGCTCTGCAGCTTGTCACTGTGGCGGCATGGTCTGTGGAGCGGTTGTCCTCGGTGCACTGGAGCGACGCGCCAGTCACGCCCGATCCTGTGCGACGTGGGAGCTCCTATGATGGCTTGACGTAGGGCATGGCGCATACTATGGACAACGTGCCGGTCGCTGTATGTTGACAACATAGAGAGCCGAGGCCAAGTTGGTGCAGAGGCTAAACTATTGTGGGGGGCTCGGTAGGTGCGAGTCCCGAGGCTATGGGGGCGTGGAAGCGGGTAGCTGAGGCTTGGAGGGAGTAGTTGGTTTTTGTACGCTGATTCTGAGGCTACAGGGACCTAGACTTGACTCTCCACGTCATGCTGTCCTTGGAGCAGGTGGGGTTAGGCAGCACAGTGTGGCTAGGTGTCAGTCGTGGCACAGTGCCGAGCATAGCGGCCGGTAACCCCTGCCTTGTCTAGTCTTGGGCGGCATGGCATCGATGTGACTCCCATCTCATCAGCCACTCCGATGTATCAAGCCATCGTTCGGCTGATGTCGCGGGAGTGGTTGGACACATTGGATGGATGTGACGTCCTCGTCTAAGGCCTCGTGGCACAGGGCCTCGGGCGAGGTAGAGAATCAGTACCTCATCCAAGGCCTTACGGGCGGGGCCTCAGGTGAGTCAGAGAATCGATACCTCATCCGAGGCCTCATGGGCGGGGCCTCAGGCGAGGCGGAGAATTGGTACCTCATCTGAGGCCTTGCACGGGGCCTCGGGCGAGTCGGAGAATCGGTACCTCGTTCAAGGCCTTGCGGTTCGGGACCTCGAGCGAGGTGGAGAATCGATTCCTCATCCGAGGCCTCATGGTTCGAGGCCTCGAGCGAGGCAGAGAATTAGTACCTCATCCAAGGCCTCGTGGTTTGGGGCCTCGAGCGAGGCAGAGAATTGGTACCTCGTCTGAGGCCTTGCGCGAGGCCTCGGGCGAGTCAGAGAATCAGTACCTCATCCGAGGCCTTGCGGTTTGGGGCCTCGAGCGAGGCGGAGAATCGGTTCCTCGTCCGAGGTCTCATGGTTTGGGGCCTCTAGTGAGGCAGAGAATCGGTACCTCATCTGAGGCCTTGCAGTTTGGGGCCTCGAGCGAGGCGGAGAATCGGTTCCTCGTCTGAGGCCTCATGGTTTGGGGCCTTAGGCGAGGCGGAGAATCGGTACCTCGTCCAAAGCCTCATGGTTTCGTTCTAGGCCGAGCCCGCTTCGGGTGAGCTCGGATATTGTTCGAGGTGGGCCGGGCAGTCCAGCCGAGCCTCGGATAAGGTGGGGGTTTGCCGGTGGTTGTCTCTTAGTTTTGATTTTTGCAAGGTCTAAGCGATTTTTTTAGCTCTTGCTTAGGGGACCCCTTTTTATGGTACCCGACAATAGCCCCTGAGCCTCAGGGAGAGTGTGAGCGCTCTTCCTGAGGTTTTGACTAGACTTGGCTCGTGGTAGCTCCTGGCGGGATGGTATTCCGTACTCGAGGCCTTGGTAGGTGCGTGCGAGCGCACTTGCCGGGTGTAGCCCCGAGGCCCTAGAGGAGTGGATTTATTCCTCTAGGGGCTTTTCTCATGTTGAGCGAGGGGTTTTATCATGTTTGTCGAGCCCCTGTGATGAGTACAGGCCCGATCTTCCGAGAGGTAGCCGGTAAGTTCGATTTTGTGGAGATCTCGACGTTGATGATCTGGCTTCAAATCAGATGCGATTCGAACCCTGCAACCGTTACACCACTGCTCCGTTGGTTATCAACCAAGCACAACTTGATTGACCTCACCAAGAAGGCTTTTCCTGCAAGCGAATCAAAGAGCACAAGCAAGAAGGTAAAACACGCAATCTGAAATTGCAAATATGAATGACGCGAATATCAATAGAGGATTCAAGAACTCGGTTCCAAAGGACTAATCGACACAGTGGAGGAGATCAAGAATGGGGACCCTGGATCACTGTAAAAGGATTTGTCACCATAGTTACAATGAACGATTCAGTTTCTTGATGGAAAACTAAACTCTAAACAAAACCCAATTGTGTAGCAGCGGTGGCGGCTATGTTTATAGTCTAAGACTCGACCTAGGGTTGGGGACGGCCAGGGGTTGGGCGCCCACAACTTGGGCTTAAGGCCCAACACGATACATGGCCAAGTTGGCCCAAATAGGTGACGCAGCACCTTGCTGTGGTCACATAGAATTATCCACGGACCTTCTGGAGCTGGGACCAGATCCAAAACGACGGCGTCGTCGTCCCCTTTCCAACGCATCCAAGAATGGCCCGTTTTGATGTCGTATGAGAAAGTTATGACTGAAACAGTGACGATGTGTCTGCTGAATCCAAGGGTAACGTGGCAGCTGAGTTGGGAATGAATTGCAACTTGGGGAAGACCATGGCGTCGGTGTGTCCAGCGTGGCGATGTCCTCATCACCCTGTGTGTGAGTTCGGGTCACTGGGTCTTAGCTTGGTTGCAGAAAGAGCCCCCGAGCCTCTGCTAGGAGCAAGAGGGCGATCAGGAGTTTCCCTGTCTTTTTTGTGCGACCCTCACGCATCCTTTTTGTTCGGAAGGAGGGATGGAGTATGCCAGGCTACCCTCGGTGGGCGCGAGCAGTGACACCTCCGGTGAGCTGTTATCGGGTAAGTCCAAGTGGAGGCCCATGCCCTATTCGATAGGGGTCGGCTGGTGGCCCAGAGACGCACTCCAAAAGTACCAGAGGGCTTCTCTAGTGGGTCCTAGGGCCGTTCGATTGGCCTCGGGGGCTCGGTGCCTCCCTATGGTGGGATCCCATTCAGAGACCTCCCTACCGGTCTCGGACATGACTTAGGGCATCCCAAACAATTGCTTGCTTGGGCCTTGGCCATGTATGGGCTCACCCATAGTCATCCCTAACTCTATTTGTCCTGAGGCGGCTGTTGAGACCCTCGGGGGCCCAGCCTTCAAACCCCTAGACCATAACGGGCTCGGTGCCCTTTATCGCATTTGCCGAGCCCCCGAGTGCTAGTTCGGGTTGTTGGGCCTCGACTTGTTTGCAGGAAGAGCCCCCGAGCCTCTGCGTGGAGCAAGAGGGCGATTAGGAGTTTCCCTATCTTTTTTGTGCAGCCCTCATGCATCCTTTTCATTCGGAAGGAGGGGTGGAGTATGCTAGGCTACCCTCGGTGGGCGTGAGTGGTGACATCTCCGGTGAGTTGTTATCGGGTAAGTCCAAGTGGAGGCCCATGCCCCATTTGATAGGGGTCGGCTGGTGGTCCAGAGATGTACTCCAAAAGTACCAAAGGGCTTCTCTAGTGGGTCCTAGGGCCGTTCGATTGGCTCCAGGGGCTCGGTGCCTCCCTATGGTGGGATCCCATTCAGAGACCTCCCTGCCGGTCTCAGACACGACTTAGGGCATCCCAAGCAATTGCTTGCTTGGGCCTCGGCCATGTATGGGCTTGCCCATAGTCATCCCTGACTCTGTTTGTCCTAAGGCAGCTGTCGAGACCCTCAGGGGCCCAGCCTTTGAACCCCTAGACCGTAATGGGCTCGGTGCCCTTTATCGCGTTTGCCGAGCCCCTAAGTGCTAGTTCGGGTTGCTAGGCCTTGGCTTGTTTACAGGAAGAGCCCCCGAGCCTCTACGTGGAGCAAGAGGGTGATCAAGAGTTTCCCAGTCTTTTTTGTGTGGCCCTCATGTGTCCTTTTTGTTTGGAAGGAGGGGTGGAGTATGCTAGGCTACCCTCGGTGAGCGCGAGCGATGACATCTCTGGTGAGCTATTATCAGGTAAGTCCAAGTGGAGGCCCCTGTCCCATTCGATAGGGGTCAGCTGGTGGTCTAGAGATGCACTCTAAAAGTACCAGAGGGCTTCTCTAGTGGGTCCCAGGGCCGTTCGATAGGCCCCGAGGGCTCGGTGCCTCCCTATGATGGGTTCCCATTTAGAGACCTCCCTGCCGGTCTCAGACATGACTTAGGGCATCCCAAGCAATTGCTTGCTTGGGCCTTGGCCATGTACGGGCTCACCCATAGTCATCCCTGACTCTGTTTGTCCTAAGGTGGCTATCGAGACGCTCGGGGGCCCAGCCTTCGAACCCCTAGACCGTAATGGGCTCGGTGCCATTTATCGCGTTTGCTGAGCCCCCGAGTGCTAGTTCGGGTTGCTGGGCCTTGGCTTATTTGCAGGAAGAGCCCCCGAGCCTCTGCATGGAGCAAGAGGGTGATCAGGAGTTTCCTTGTCTTTTTGTGTGGCCCTCGTGCATCCTTTTCATTCGAAAGGAGGGGTGGAGTATGCTAGGCTACCCTCAGTGGGCATGAGTGGTGACATCTTCGGTGAGCTGTTATTGGGTAAGTCCAAGTGGAGGCCCATGCCCCATTCGATAGGGGTCAGCTGGTGGTCCAAAGACGCACTCCAAAAGTACCAGATGGCTTCTCTAGTGGGTCCTAGGGCCGTTCGATTGGCCCCAGGGGCTTGGTGCCTCCCTACGGTGGGATCCCATTCAGAGACCTCCCTGCCGGTCTCAGACACGACTTAAGGCATCCCAAGCAATTGCTTGCTTGGGCCTCAGCCATGTACGGACTTGCCCATAGTCATCCCTAACTCTATTTGTCCTGAGGCGGCTGTCAAGACCCTCGAGGGCCTAGCCTTCAAACCCCTGGACTGTAACGGGCTCGGTGCCTAGTTCCTTAATCCGAAAGGAATCGGGTGGGGGATATTCCTCTCCCATCGGCTGACAATGGCGGGTGCACCTTTTGAGGCAGTTCCTCGGGGAGATGGAACAGTGCCTGCCATCGCTGTGGTCGGATGCGACACGACGTCTATGGATGGGACGTTACTATGTGCGCATGGTTAATAAGGAAAAGGTGGACATGTGGGCGGTTTAGTTCGATCCAGATTAACTGCGCTAGATTTGAGGGAAACTTCCTTAGTTTCATCATCCGTCCGTTTCACCCCCTTCCCTCATAAATACGTGACGAGCCTTGCCCCACCCCTCCTTACCTTGCCTGCCTGCATTCACCCTTTCTGCCCTTGAGTGGTTGCTAAGAACATAGGAAGAGAGCGCCGGGGAGAAGAAGGGAGAAGGGGGAGGAAGGCAAGAGAGAGAG